>NC_092419.1:82689151-82992181 GCF_040894005.1 Engystomops pustulosus | reverse complement strand
GCGGCTTTTAGATGATCGTATTCACAGTACATCATCTAATATGATTTTGTTGAATGTACTTGTTACCTGTATTTGTTAACCTTTTATTGGTTAACAAAGGATTTTTGGACAGTTATATTCATATTAGAAATATAAATCCAGTTAACTTCCTTTAGAATTTTTTTTCCTTCTATTGTTGAAATGAATAGCATTTCCTAGTACATCAGTGATAGACAAGAGTGCCCTCTGTTGGATATTATGTGAATTAGCATCACTTTAATACAAGTAAAAGTACAAAACACATAATTTTATTTCATTTGTATTGTAAACGACACTCTGCTACAATGGGGCACATTTACTAAGGGTCATGCGCCGCACCTTTGCCGGATTGTGCACATTCTTCTAGGCTTAAATAGCTTGCACAGGTATTTAAGAAGTGTCTGCGCTGCTATTGTGTCACACACACGACCCTTTTGTGGCGCAGCTGCGCCGGCCTCCATGCAACATAAATCAGGGGGCGTTTATGGTTTATGTATGGAAAAGTTAGACAATTTTCCAATATATTTTCTGTATCAATTCCTCACTATTTTCTAGATCTCTGCTTGCTTTCCTGTTATAGAAAGCATTTATGTTTACTTCCAGTGGTTAAAAATCTGTCCATAGTCACACAGGTGCACCGCTCGTTAGTATCACAGAGAGTAATCAGAGCCGTGTGATATATAATGAGTCGTGCACCTGTGTGACCATGGACAGAAGTAAACATAGAAGTTTCCTATAGAATGACCGCAAGCAGAGATATAGAAAACTGTGGGGAATTGATACAGAAAGTATATTGGAAAATTGTATAACTTTTTCTCACACAAACAATATCAATTATCTGCTGAAAGTGGACAACCCCTTTAACTTGCAAATTGTGTCGCATGCCCTATGGCAGTGGTGGCGAACCTATGGCACTGGTGCCAGAGGCGGCACTCGGAGCCCTCTCTGTGTGCACCCGGGCCATCGCCCCAGAATGAAGTTCACCATACTGGACTCAAAGAATCTTCCTACAGAATCTTCCTACAATGATAGGCGAATTGGCCCTCCTCCTTTCAAATGCAGTGGTGTCTTAAGGAGGCTGAACGATTGAAAGTTGTCAAAGATTGAGGAGAAACAAATTGCTGCCTAAATTGCTGCGCTTGCACTTTGCAATAAATAAGCGGCTTTTGGTTGAAGTTTGGGCACTCAGGCTCTAAAAGGTTCGCCATCACTGCCCTATGGTGAAGATGGACCACAAAAAAGATGATGAACTCTGCCAGCCCTCTCCCAAATCATCTAAATATGTGTCTATTTATCTATCTGTCTATTTATCTACATATCTCCGATCTTTTCATCTGTCATATCTACACTTTTTCTATATATCTATGTTTGAGCAATGCAAATAAAAAATCCAGCAGTTAAAGGTTCATTGATTCTTACAGTTAATAATGTTTGTGAAGTTGAGTAAACTTTGGCATGCCAACTTCACAACTAAGTGCTCCCTATGTCTACTTTTATACCCCCCCCCTTGGGTGATGGGCTCCTATGGATGTTATTCTGATAGTAACATCAATGCTAAAAGGGATTGTCCATTTTATATCTCAATTAAGAAATTATATCTTCAAGAAATTAAAGTTATAAAATTGTCTTATGTAGCACAGAAGGCTCCTGTTTAAAAGGAAAAAAATAGTTTATCCACATTCAGCCTATGGAAATGCACCCATGTAACAGGCTAAAGATGGCATCAGTCATGTAACTCACCAAGCACGTAATGTGACCCCCAGTTAGAATTGTTCAGGTAGCTCAAAGTTTTTTTTATAGTTAATTTTACACTGCTGCTACCTGAATTCTAGGAGTCACATAATGAAAATGATAATGGTCACCCTGTGTGTGTCACATGCAGGGCCGCATCTGCCATGACCGACGGCACCGCTGTCCAGCTGCATAGCCGAACCCTTTAATGGCCGTGGTAACACCCTTCCCACCGGCGCGGCGCGCCAATACACTCTTCCTGTCTACTGCCAAGAAGTGTGCTGTAAAGAGGAGCAGCCTAAGGCGCCTTCTACACTTGCACTGCAATTCTGAGTTCAGTTCCGGTTTGCAGCCTTTTGGCCGTGCGATCCGGGCAGCATGCGTTGTGAGTGTTATGCGAGTTCATTGCATCACACTCACGAATGTAGAAGGGGCCTAATAAGGTAAGCACTGCTGTGGTTTGACAAAGTGAAGATCCCTGCCCCGATGAAGGGGCCTTCCTATCACAGGCACCTTTAGTGGAGCAGAGACAACCACTTCTTGTGAACCCTTTGAGCACCACTCGTTTTCTAAGGGTTAACAAAGACAGAAGTGGCTATATCTATCTCACTGAAAGTGGCTGTGACAGGAAGGCACATTCAGTGGGTCATCCATATTCACTGCTGTCTTTGTTAACCCTTAGAGTACCAGCAGGACGCATTTACACATTGACATATGTGTAACATCCCTCACTAGGGCTAACAAGCCCCAAAGCAAATAGCGAAGGGGCTGAGGACTGTAAGGGGTGGTTTCAAGCCTTCTGGTAGGCTGGTGGGGCTTGCCCCTTTACTCCTCCTGTGTGAGGTCACAGGAGGCGGTGTTTGGGGGCGGGTAAGGACCCGCCCGGTGGTTTTATAAAGTCCGAGAGCACGTGGGGGGGGCCTCTTTCCTTCTGCCCCCTGGACCGAAGAGGCGAGAAGTCAGAGACCCCTCTGCAAATACCCAGCATGGCTTCCCTAGAAGATCTAGTAATCCAGCAAGTGACCAGGGTTCAGCCATGCTGGATACCCTCCTGCAGCGCCCTGCTGCGGGGTCGGTTCAAGAAGCGGACGTCCCTGAAGAGGACACCCATCTCCCTGGATCGAAACCCGCTGCAGTGGCTTCCACCCTGGAGGGTACAGCCACCACCCCCGCCCGGCGGCCCGCCACCCTGTCACCACCACCCACCCAGTGCTCCTTACCTCCTCCACGGGAGCAGCTGGATGAAGATAGAAGACGTCCCGTGAGGAAGATCAGGCCTCCTGTACGCCTGAGCCAAGGATCTCCAGCACCAGCCAGGAAGCGCGGCCCGGGCCAGAAGAAGATGGCATCGCCTGGACCACGTGGGACGCCGACTGCCCCGGAGGATCGTCGTGGGATCCCTGCTGTGAAGGGCACAAGGGGTAAGCGCTTTCCATCCCCTGCCTGCTCCCCTGCCCTCCATCCCAGCGCTGCTGCCCACCCCCCTGCTCTGCACCCCAGCGCTGCGGCCCTCTCCTCTGCTCTGCACCCCAGCGCTGCGGCCCGCTCATCCTCCCACCCTGCCAGTATGTCGCGACAGCGCTCCCTCCCCCGCTCCCCCCCTGCTTCCAGCTCCGGTCTCCTCACCCCCAGGCCAGGCCCCGGCCTGAAATTTCACCCAGCGCCTATGTGCGGCCTTCGGAGCATCCGGCCTGCATAGCGACCCCCACACACACTTCGCGGCTCTCGCCCTCCCCCATCCCCCCCCCTCCGCGCTCACCTCTCCTCCGGTGCCAATTGGAGCCTGCGGCCTACGCATCCGGCCACGCTCCGGTTCGGGCCTACGATGAGCCCAGGCGCCCTCCTCGGCAGCGATCCTCCTCCCCATCCCCTCTCTCGCGGTCCGGCCTCCCACAGTCCTTCCGGCTCCCCCAGGGACCCTCCCCCGCCGCGCGGCAGGCTTCGGGCCTCCTCGCCATCCAGGCCCGGGCCTTCCGGTAAGCCTAGGGCCTACACTCCATCCAGCCCTGGGCCTGCTTCCAGGCCTCAGGCCTACTCACAGCCGGCTGAGGGCCTACTCTCATGCCAGCCCCAGGGCTCGGGCCTACTCTCCTGCCAGGGCCAGGGCCTACTCCCCGGGCAGCCCCAGCCCCCCCCCCCCCCTCACCAGCTTGGGTCCTGGCGCCCTCCCTCCCCCCTTCCCCACCATGCCCCCCGGCCCAGCCAACACCACAGCCCTGGATCCCTGGGCAGCTCCCCTTCCCTCCTCCTCTCCTATTCTCCCGAGTCCTCTCTGCATACCCTTTATGCAGTAGAGACCTCTATGCCCACGGTGCACCACAGACACAGGAGCCACAGATCCCCGTCCTACAAGCAGCAACGTCACAGCAGAATGGACTCCCAGAGGCCATACCGCAGGCGGGCTGCCGATACTGGCTCTGAGCTCCTCTCACCAGACCGCAGCCGCCATCATCATCATCATCACGGAGGACGCCGCGGACACTACAACAGCCCATCGTCACCGGGTTCCAGTGGCCACGAGGTGGCGCACTCACACACCCGCACCCGTCACCGAGACTCCCCTCACCGCCTGACCAAGCGCTCCAGGTGGACATCAGAGCATCCAACAACTCGCCAGGAATCCGAAAACAGATCCTCAGCTCATCTACAGCAACTGCAGTTCCAGAGGTCATCCCGTCATGGCAGCCAAGACTCTCAAGCTCCACCTCGCAGCTCAGTCATCATCAAGCAACCACCTCAACGCATCACTTCAGCTTCCGAACATCACCAACCATCTGAACAGGACAAAGCACAGTCTTCTCATCAGGACAAGTCAGCTCCACCAGCGAAGACTTCATCCGGTGAGTTCAGTGGCCTCCCCTCGTGGTCGGTCATTACCTCCTCACACAAGAACACGGAGTTCATCATATCCATTACCTCATCACACAAGAACACGGAGTTCATCATATCCATTACCTCATCACACGAGAACACAGAGGTCATCACACAAGAACAGAGGTCATCACGTCCATTATCTCATCACACAAGAACACAGAGGTCATCACACAAGAACACAGAGGTCATCACGTCCATTAGATCACTACTCACACAATTACAAGCCAGTCAGGATACACCTGTGGGATTAGGGAATTTAGCTAGCGCAGGACAGGGCAACCCATTTAGGGATCGCAGCCCCGGGAATGCCAGTGCCCGAGGCTGTGCGATCCTCCTTCCAGGAACCGGGTCCGTGCATGCGCAGTGTAATATATCGGTATTACACTGTGTGTGGTGAACAATAGCTTTAACAAGCGATCAGTGGATCGCTTGATCAGGCGTAACTGTAAAAGTGATAAGAGTAATACATTTCATAAAACCTATTTAAAAAAAAAAAATCGAGCGCCAAAATGGTATCAATTGAAAAGAACAACTCAACACGTAAAAATAAGCCCTAAACTCGCTCTGTCAACAAAAAATATTAAAGTTGCGTCTCCGAAAAGATGGCGATGCAAAAACAAATGAGATTTCCTCTATTTTAGTTTTTTCAGTAAAAATTTTAAAAATAAAAAACTATATACATGAGGTATCAACGTAATCGTAGTGACCTATAGAATAAAGATAATATAGGATTTTTAGTGTACGGTGTACAACCTGAAAAAAAAATACAAAAAGAAAGGGAACCAAAATTGACAATTTTTCTTTCACCCATACATTCAACAGTTAATAAAATGTCATCAATAAGCTACAGACCCACTAAAATGAAGTATTTGTAAAGTGCATCTCATGACGCAAAAAATAAGCTAAAACACGTTCATTTACTCAAAAAAAAAAAAAAAAAGTACTTTCAATTGCATCCGTTTTTGTTTTAACCCCTGTAAAACAGTTGAAGGGTTAACAAACTTCACAAAAGTTGTTTCACATACATTGAGGGGTGTCCTTTCTATAATGGGGTATTTTATGGGGTTTTCTTTTATTTAGACCTCTCAAATTGACCCGAAACTGAGCAGGTCCCTCAATAGCAGGTTTTTGCGTTTTTTATGAAAATTTGGAAAATCGCACGTAACATTCAAAGCCCCATAACATCCTGTAAAAAATTTAAATATGCATAAAGCATCACGTCCACATAAATTAGTCATTCGGTGAATGTTAGTTATTACATTTTTAGCGGTTATGACTATGTATGGGATAAAGTAGAACATTTTGAAGTCCGGTAATCGAGAATTTTTCAAAATTTTCACCAAATATCTGAATTTCTCCTAAATAAATGCAAAACATACCACCAAAATTTTGTAACTAACATGAAGTACAAAGTGTCACGAGAAAACAATTGTAAAATCACTTGGATATTTTAACGCTTTCCGAAGTTATAACCATTTATAGTGACACAGGGCAGATTTCAAAAAATGGCCCGTGTCAGGAAGGTAAAAAGTGGCTTCGGCATTAAGGGGTTAATGTCAGTGAAGGATAATCCTGGGCAGCACAAAAGGCACTTCTCACCCCATCCACTGCATCAGGTTAGCCACCAGCCCACCGCAATGTTGGTTAAATGCGGTAGTTTACTTTCGTTCAATCCAGTATTAGCACTAGAGAAGGTCGGGTATGAGGTTTCCCCGGGTAGGATGGCCGGTCCCTTATAGAACCGCCAGGCTTACTTCCCAAAAGGAGCCCGGGAAGTTCAGATTAATTGCTCATCTGTCTTTTTCCAAAGGTCCCTCGGTCAATAGCGCTTTATAAAAGGAGGTTGTGGCGGTTACGTACGTCTCTTTTGATAGGGCGGGTGTCTTAGTGCAGAGAAAGATGGAAGTGTCCAAAGCTTTCCATAACTAGTTGCGAGCTTTTGCGGTTTCGGTCCCTGGTTTTGGGTAAATGCAGCAACTTAAAGTCGGTAAAGGATAATCCTGGGTTGCGTAAAAAGGCACATCTCACCCCGGATAACTAGTCCCTTGAGGGAAGTCTTGTGGGTTTTGCAGGCATGTCTTCGGGTAGTTAATGGGTCAGGCATCCTGGAAAGTCCTGATTATCACAATACATGATGTCCCTGGGAGGAGTGGCGTATAGGCATGAGAATCTGCAGGGTATAACCGCAATCTCTTATTATGCGACGGGGTCCATCTCAATTGTATTGAGGTGAATATTTTCCTTCCCGGCCTGCAGGGGCAGGCTGAGATGTCCATGGCCTTGGTCCGTGTGGGGGGTCGCAGCCGGTGGTAGGAGGGAGGAGGCTGCTCCGTGGCGGAAGTTACACAGGCCCTAAGGCGCTGGAAGATGCCCACATGCCGGCTGCAGGGCCGCAGCCGCCATTTCGGGCGAAGTTGGTTCTCAAGATTTTGAAGATGCCAAGCGGGCCTAGCAAGTTGGGAAATGTTTTAATTTATAACGTTATTTAATAATTTATCTTAGTTGTTAATAAACGCTGTGGCCTTCCCACATTACCCAAACATTTAGTTTCCCAGTCTGTTTATGGGTGGTTAGTCTAGGTACACGGTCAAGTACCAGACGGTTGGGTGGTTAGTCTAGGTACACGGTCAAGTACCAGACGGTTGGGTGGTTAGTCTAGGTACACGGTCAAGTACCAGACGGTTGGGTGGTTAGTCTAGGTACACGGTCAAGTACCAGACGGTTGGGTGGTTAGTCTAGGTACACGGTCAAGTACCAGACGGTTGGATGATTTCTCAAACTACAAGGTCAAGTACCAGACGGATGGAAGGTTTATCAAAGTACAAGGTCAAGTACCAGACGGATGGATGATTTATCAAAGTACACGGTCAAGTACCAGACGGTTGGATGGTTGATCAAGGTACAGGGTCAAGTACCAAACGGTTGGATGGTTGATCAAGGTACAAGGTCAAGTACCAAACGGTTGGATGGTTGATCAAGGTACGAGGTCAAGTACCAAACGGTTGGATGGTTTATCAAGGTACAAGGTCAAGTACCAAACGGTTTGATGGTTTATCAAGGAACAGGGGCAAGTACCAAATTTAAGGTTTGGGTTTGTTAATCCCTACAGTCTAACAAGCCCCAAAGCAAATAGCGAAGGGGCTGAGGACTGTAGGGGGTGGTTTCAAGCCTTCTGGTAGGCTGGTGGGGCTTGCCCCTTTACTCCTCCTGTGTGAGGTCACAGGAGGCGGTGTTTGGGGGCGGGTAAGGACCCGCCCGGTGGTTTTATAAAGTCCGAGAGCACGTGGGGGGGGCCTCTTTCCTTCTGCCCCCTGGACCGAAGAGGCGAGAAGTCACCCTCCCACCCTGCCCTCAGAATTATTTCTTTTCAGTTCTTCTTTCCTCGGTTCTGGCTGTTTCCTTCTGTTTTCCTACAGACGTCACAGCGAAGGCGGAAGTTACACAGGCCCTAAGGCGCTGGAAGATGCCCACATGCCGGCTGCATGGCCGCAGCCGCCATTTCGGGCGAAGTTGGTTCTCAAGATTTTGAAGATGCCAAGCAAGTTGGGAAATGTTTTAATTTATAACGTTATTTAATAATTTATCTTAGTTGTTAATAAACGCTGTGGCCTTCCCACATTACCCAAACATTTAGTTTCCCAGTCTGTTTATGGGTGGTTAGTCTAGGTACACGGTCAAGTACCAGACGGTTGGGTGGTTAGTCTAGGTACACGGTCAAGTACCAGACGGTTGGGTGGTTAGTCTAGGTACACGGTCAAGTACCAGACGGTTGGGTGGTTAGTCTAGGTACACGGTCAAGTACCAGACGGTTGGGTGGTTAGTCTAGGTACACGGTCAAGTACCAGACGGTTGGATGGTTAGTCTAGGTACACGGTCAAGTACCAGACGGTTGGATGATTTCTCAAACTACAAGGTCAAGTACCAGACGGATGGAAGGTTTATCAAAGTACAAGGTCAAGTACCAGACGGATGGATGATTTATCAAAGTACACGGTCAAGTACCAGACGGTTGGATGGTTGATCAAGGTACAGGGTCAAGTACCAAACGGTTGGATGGTTGATCAAGGTACAAGGTCAAGTACCAAACGGTTGGATGGTTGATCAAGGTACGAGGTCAAGTACCAAACGGTTGGATGGTTTATCAAGGTACAAGGTCAAGTACCAAACGGTTTGATGGTTTATCAAGGAACAGGGGCAAGTACCAAATTTAAGGTTTGGGTTTGTTAATCCCTACAGTCCTAGCCTTTTCTTGTGGCCTGGAGGCAGCCGGGACCCAGAATACTGGAATGGCTGGCGGTTGCAGCCTGGGCATGCTGATGTCATGGTGCTTGGTAAGGGGACCAGAGGGCTGTCACACAGCCTGGCAGGTCTCCAGCAGGTGGTGTGTGCAAGAAATATGGAGGGAGAGGCTGATGTACTGGTTCTCCCTGTGGCAATCCCTGAGTGTCTGTAAGAGAAGTCCCTGGGTAATGCTGAAGGATTGTTGTTCCTGGACTGACCTGTAGCTGTTGGGGGCACTGATGTGGTGGTGGTGGCAACCTCTGTAGCTGGCAGGGCATTTTCACGGGACAGCAAAGGCCTCTTGGCAGGTGGTCCTGGATACTCAGCAGGCTTGCCAGCATCTTTAGATAAGTGATCATGCCCCTTTAAGATGATAACAGTTACTGTGATTTGGGGACTGGGGGCCATGGTACTCACATCAGAGCTGGTCCTCTGGAGGTCTGGAATCGAAGCCCCAATAATGGAGATGGTCATCTGTACGGGCAGGGCCAGCTCCAGGTTTTAGTGGGCCCCTGGGCGACAGAGCCCTAGTGGGCCCCTTTATGGGCCGCCCTCCAGTAGTCACACTGCCCCCCCATCCCCGTGTACACATTCCTCCCCTCCCCCTGTATACACACTGCCCCTCCTCCTCCTGTATACACACTGCCCCCCTCCTGTATACACACTGCCCCCCTCCTGCATACACACTGCCCCCTCCTGTATACACACTGCCCCCCCCTTCTGTATACACACTGCCCCCCCCTCCTGTATACACATTGCCCCCCCTCCTGTATACACACTGCCCCCCTCCTGTATACACACTGCCCCCCTCCTGTATACACACTGCCCCCTGTATACACACTGCCCCCCCTCCTGTATACACACTGCCCCCCCTTCTGTATACACACTGCCCCCCCCTCCTGTATACACATTGCCCCCCCTCCTGTATACACACTGCCCCCCCTCCTGTATACACACTGCCCCCTGTATACACACTGCCCCCTCCTGTATACACACTGCCCCCTGTATACACACTGCCCCCTCCTGTATACACACTGCCCCCCCCTCCTGTATACACATTGCCCCCCTCCTGTATACACACTGCCCCCCCTCCTGTATACACACTGCCCCCTGTATACACAATGCCCCCCTCCTGTATACACACTGCCCCCTGTATACACACTGCCCCCCCTCCTGTATACACACTGCCCCCCCTCCTGTATACACACTGCCCCCTGTATACACTCTGACCCCCTCCTGTATACACACTGCCCCTTGTATACACACTGACCCCCTCCTGTATACACACTGACCCCCTCCCTGGCCCCTGTCATGTCTCCCCCTCACCTGATGCAGCTCTCTCTCCGTGTTGTTACTGCTTTCCCCGGCATGTCATGTGACCATGACATCATCAAAGGTCCTTCAGCCTTCAGCCTCTGGGGAAAGCAGTGGGTGCAAATGCTCCGGAGGACACAGATCGCGATGAGAGAGGAAAGGAATCTCCCGGGCAGCGGGCAGATGTCCTGCTGACCCGGGGAGATCCGTGGGTCCGGGTGGGCCCCTCCAGTACCCCGGGGCCCCGGCACTTGCCCGGGTTAGCCGGGTGCTGGCGCCGGGCCTGTGTACGGGTGAACCCGGAGTTCCAGCCGGAGATGATGACTGCTGGGGATGGTCCGCCATTTTGGAGCTAGCTCAGAGAGGTCGGCAGCAGAGCAATGCAGTACGGGTAGGGAGCCACACTCCAATACTGACTGGAGGTAAGTGGTTCTCCTCCCCGGATGCAGTACACTTATGTTGGCACTCCGGCTGGTGCGCATGTGGTCGGCAGCCTCCTTGGCAGTGTGCTCCAGAATCCAAGATGGCCGTGCTATGCTTTATGGCGGCCGTGCTGACTCAGAGTTACCCCGTGCACCCTCACTGGTGTTGCAGCGCAGGAGAGTTTTGTGCCAGAGGGCGGGGCTCGAGTCCTTCTCGCAAGGAACTGTGGCGGGTTGCATTTTTTCCTGCGCTACAGACCTCTGAGGCAGGATTCAGGCCATATGCGCAGGGGCGGAGCTTAGCCCGTGCAGGCTGTGAGTTACTGCCAGTGACTTTTGGCGGGCTAGAATTACTTGCTGCATAGCACAGAGTTTTGTAGCAGTTAAACCCTTCAGCACTTCAGCGGATGTAGCAGAGCTGACAAAGTTCTTTGCTACACCGATGGTCTTGCCCTGAGGCAGCTGCAGGCTGGTTTTGCTAGGCTAGGAAGGGCCAATAACAGCGGCTCATCCTGCCCTGGTCCTGCTAAGCTGCTGGCTTAGGAAGGGAAACTAGGAGAATCCCACATGTTAAAAAAAATGATGTGGCTCCCTCCATATTTTCCTTCTCCAGCCAGATACAACCAGCAGTAGCAGTCTAGCAGTGCCAGGACAGGACGAGCAACTGTTATAAATCCTATTCGTGAAAAATAATCCAAAGGATCCCGAAACCTGTGAAAAAAATAGATAACATTAATGTGTATAATAAAAATGAGAGTTATATTGCTACTTATTTGTCCTCCAACACTTACAATGCTACCCTCTTGCATGAAAACTGAGAATGGAGTCTCTGCTCTCTTGGCTGCTTTTCTATTTACTTGCGCCAATGAGGGACATCTATCAGATTTACTTATGATAGACTGTCCAAACTTACATGTTTGTTGTTTAGCAAAGTCACTAGTGAATTAATTGTGGATGACAAATAAGGAAATTTTTTATACCTACTATGCTGGGGGGGAGCGTCATTTCAATTTTCGATTAAGGCGGCAAGAAGGCTAGAATCGGCTCTGGTCACATGACCAATTTCATGTTTACTCTGGTTGGAGTAGTTCATGGACGCATATTCAACTGTGAAAGTCAGGGCCGGACGATTTTTATATAAAAAAAATAATAATAATAAAAAATATATATAAAACAAGTCATAGAAAAATTGTGGATGCAAGGTTTGAATTGTTTTTATGAAAATGTACTGAAATTTTAGTTTGTTCTCTGTAATGAGCAATTACAACCAGCAGGTGGGGACATTGCAAAATAATAATATGATACAGCTGCTGCAAATGCTAAAGCATTACACTATGCTATATGTAATATGAATCACTATAACATAAAACAGCAGACTAAGAAGAATTTAGAAAATTCTCACTTTTTATTATTAGAGTTCAACCCATGAAGCAATATTACATTTATCAAAATATCTTAATTAGAGATGAGCGAGCACTAAAATGCTCGGGTGCTCGTTATTCGAGACGAACTTTTCCAGATGCTCGAGTGCTCGTCTCGAATAACGAGCCCCATTGAAGTCAATGGGAGACTCGAGCATTTTTCAAAGGGACCATGGTTCGGGAATAAAATGTGTTATTTAATTGAAAAAGAATGTCTTCTGATAAGTTAGCAGATGTATGCAAACATCTGCAATCTATTCTTCACTGTTCCGCGCGTATATTATCTCCCGACAAGTTAGCAGATGTGAAGAACAGTGAAGAATAGAATAAAAACAGTGAACATAGGATCATTTAAGTGAAAAACACAGTAAAGAATAGATTGCAGATGTTCGGCACATCTGCTTACTTGTCGGGAGATACGCTGTCCCGGAATCCGCTCCTCTTCTTCCACTGAAGTCTCCCCGATGTCTCCCTGCTGCCCGATGTCTCCCTGCTGCCCGATGTCTCCCTGCTGCGCGCGATGTCTCCCTGCTGCGCGCGATGTCTTCCTGCTGCGCCCCCGATGTCTCCCTGCTGCGCCCGATGTGTCTCTGCTGCGCCCGATGTGTCTCTGCTGCGCCCGATGTCTCCCTGCTGCGCCCGATGTCTCCCTGGTGCGCGATGTTTCCCTGCTGCCATTCCGCGTGTATCTTCCGACAAGTAAGCAGATGTGAAGAATAGAGTACAGATGCGAGGGGATGCAAGAAGAATGAGGGGCAGTTATAAGGTGGAAGGTTTTCCCTGGGGCACTCTGGGTGTATGTTTGTGTTAGGGATCCCGAGGTGGATGGTAGAGGGGAGACCCATGATGTTAGTAGCAGAAACTGATCACACATGGACACATGATGTAGAACATCAAACTCACAGTCTCTCTACTCCAAGGTTTCAGCACATCAATGGTAACAAGTCCGACCTGCCAACGTGCAAGGTAGCTGGTTGGATGCCGTCTGGTAAAATAAGCTCACAGCCCAGATTCAGGAACTTGGGGGTAGAGAAGGTAGAATCTGCTTGTGCAGCAAGGTTAGGGCAAGCTCTGTAAGAGGTTTGATGGAGAGAGATTTCCCACAGTCAGGAGACAGCAGAAGCAAGCCAAGAACTCCCTTCTCTCAGAACTCTTGAGAGAACTCTCTGGAACTTCCAGCTAGTGGAAATATATCAAATCTCCCCTCTGGACAGAGTTCTAAGCATCCAACTGATTGGGAACCTTGGGACAGAGGTTGACTCCGTATTTGCTACTTAAACCCATTCTTTGTTCTGTTAATAGCATATTTTATTGAACCTGAAGAAGGCCAATGTCTCTTAGCCAAAATATGTTATACAGTTTTTGTAATATTTTTAATAAACTGAACTATTGTTAAGGTAAACCTAGCTGATAGATCAAATCCTGTAATTTCTACTTGTCTTATTTTCCTAAAAGCATTGTAACAGAGAATACATTTTAAAATGGCGCTGGCATCGTGGACCATAACCTAAGCATTAAGGCTAAAGAATTTCAAAAATGCATTATCATGACGTCAATGTGTGACAGCAGGGAAGTTCTCCAATCAAGAGACTTCATAAGCTGGTAACTCTCCTCCCTCTGTTTCTTTCCCATTTTTTCTATATAGTTTTGTGAAGAGGATATCTTAAATCCTACCCCAACACCATCAATTCAACCTCGTAACACTGCTTGACTGTCTCAGTCTGGAGTTCCTCTTCATCCCTACTACTCATTCAAACATGTTGGTTGACATAGTAGGACCTCTCACATTTTAATCCACTCATTAATTCATTACAGATGGATGGCAAAAAAACCCACAAGAAAAAAAAAATAGATTGTATATATTAAAACCTTTTTGTGCAGTTCTAAATATCTGGCCTCTATCACTTGAAGAACTTCTTCCCGTAGATTCATATCACCAGTAGGTAATAGTAGCTGCACACCACATCACCACACAACAATCCAGGATAAAATAATAAGAAAGTAATTTACATGTACAATGAATAAGCCTTCAGGATCCAAAAAGGCAGAGTCCTTAGGCTGGCGCCACACGTAGCGCTTTGTCTGCGCTTGCAAACGCAAACAAAGTCGCGCTCACCGGGACAGGCCTCGGCCTGATCGCATCGTCGTTTCTATGGAAACGCCTGCGATCGGGAACGAGGTGCGGGTGTTTTGCGTTAATTTAACGTGAAACACCGGCAGCTCGTTCTCGATCGCAGGCGTTTCCATAGAAACGCCGATGCGATCGGGCCGAAGCCCGCCCCGGTGGGCGCGACTTTGTCTGCGTTTGCGTTTGCAAGCGCAGACAAAGCGCTACGTGTGGTGCTAGACTTAGGGTGAAGACACACATGGCGTTTTTAGGCTGTTTTTGGGCCGTTTTTACTAAGTGCGTTTTCAGATCGTAAAAAACGCATGCGTTAAAAATCCAATAAGTATTACTTTAAAGCTTTAAGACGCGCAGGTCTGATGTGGAAAATTCTTGCCAATAACTCACCTTGTAGTAGAGAAAATGTTTACAGCTTTTACCAGTGTAAATACGCATCAGGTACTGCTAAATTCGGGAAACCGGACAAAAACGCATGCATTTTTAAAAACCGGGTGTGTTTTTTAGCGCATACGTTTTTTACGATCTGAAAATGCGCTTAGTAAAAACGGCCCCAAAACGCCACGTGTCTTCACCCTTAAAGATACAAATTACTGTTGTTCCTCACGCTGTAGAGGGTGCTGTGACCTTAGTTGTTTGGTATCTTAAGGTTTAATGTTTTCTTAATTACAATCCACTATGAAATGCCCAACATAACATCTGTAGACAGAAGAAGCTGTTCTCAAACATAAAAGCTTGGTAAGAGGGATAGAAAAGCCGCTAAAAAACACATTTGTGGCCCTAAAATTACTGGAAAGTTTACTACAAGTTTCAGAGCACCGTATTTTCTTTTACAAAACACATTAACATCAAAATTTTACATTTCCTTGTCAGGACACACTGTAGAGTTTGTTTATGAACATAACAATTCTTTTATAACTATGTAAAAGATACTGATGGATTGTGTCAGGGTGTGTAAATTACTTTATGAATGCATTGGTAACACCTGTCTGCCTGGTGAGGAAATTCTAAACCAGACCAGTTACTTTTGCATATTGAAAAATGTTAATCTTCCTTTAATTCACCAACTTATTTGAACACACTAACATAAATACATCTGCTCCTGTGCCACATCCATTTATGCAGAAAGGAGTAATCCACAATTCAAAGAGACTTGTGGAAATCATATCTACTTGTATTTACACTGGTAAAAGCTGTAAACATTTTCTCTACTACAAGGTGAGTTATTGGCAAGAATTTTCCACATCAGACCTGCGCGTCTTAAAGCTTTAAAGTAATACTTATTGAATTAAATTGAGCTACACTTTTCAACTCCGTACAGGAGTCTTCATCAGGTTCGGTAAAATAACAATAGATTAATAAATGAATAAAAACAGCTTAATGGCAGGTCTACTATAAGGTTACACTGTGAACAGACTAGAGCTTTCCTTTTGTCCTCATCTCAAATTGATTTTTCCCAATAAAGGGATTAGTTTGATATGCCAAGGCTATTTTTACCACAAGACTATGAGAAAAAACACCTCCATGATCTAGGAGGTGTTGTCTACTCGATAAGATACTGCTAATAGTTTGTTTTTTGTTTTGTTTTTTTTACTTTTTAAAGCTGTATTGGTTGCAAAAAATTACAAGCAATATAAAATTCAAAGATCAGAACAATTTTTCTTACAAAAATATAAAATACTAGTTGTCATCCCCCCGACCCCCACACCTCGACAAACACAAAAAAAATTCAAGGACCAGAGAAATTTTCCTACAATAATATAATTATTGCTACCCTGTACAAATTTGCTACAGACCAAATTTACCCATGAAGCTTATTATATCTCCTATCCCACCACTCCTACCCACAACCACCCCTCCCTCGAGAAAGGGGTGGGGGCGGAAAGGAAACCCTAAAAAAAGGATTATCAGAAAAGTCTATTATTTATAAAACTTCATCAGAACCAACACACCATTTTTCCATTTCACCAAATACCCTCCCCTCTCAGCCATCAATTTCTCGTAATTTTTACATCTACTCACCTCTGCCGAAAATTCTTTAAAGGATAGGGTCACTGGGTTGCCCTACTTATGTGCAATAATCAACCTAGCTAAGAAAAGGGTTTTATGAACAACAAACTTTTTTCCCCATTCTCCTTTTCTCAACCCATAAAGGCTAAAAAGTGCAGTCTGGATAGAATTATTGATTCTCACCTTAAAGGTGTCTTCCAGGAATTGAAATACCATACGCCAATAGTTATTCAATTTTTGGCATCCAAATGCCACATGATGAAAGTCCGCATTTTCCAGGAAACACCTCCAACAATTGGAGTTCTCTTTAAGTTTCATCCTAAATAAACCATAAGGGGAATAATATAATTGATGAACAAAGTTAAATTGTACCATTTTATGATTCCAGGATAGGGAAGACAACCCGATACCCCTATAGCACTTTTCCCAGTCTTCACTAGTCATTGCACCAACTTGATCACGCCATTTTTTTTAGAAGGATGTACTAAGCCTTTTGTGAACCCCAAATTATATATTTATGTAAGTGAGAGATCATCTTATTAAGTGCAGATGTGCTCATCAAAAATTATATGCCTACACAAAGTGAACCTGCATTTCTCAATGACCGAATTGTAGGTAACTGTAACTGAATCAAACCCTCTAAATCAGGTAGTAAACTCGATGTAATTAAAGTTACATAAGTGCAAATTACTAAGAATTTGAGAGAAAAATCTAACCCCCCCCCCCCCCCTCTTGTATCCAATACCCATTATCTGGAATGGATATAAATTCACCAAAATGAAAGTTTTCCCATATTGGGGAAAACCAAAAAATACCCTCAATACCCCTCATTTTTTTTATACGCCCCCTAACTTCTATCAAGCAAGCCTGCCATGTGAATTTTACTATAATTATTAAACCGTAATTCCCCACTTTCCAAAAGAAAAAAAAGATTCCCTGCTACCCTTACTTAGTTAAATTAATTTACCAAAGGCACTGCAATATCTCCTTGCAACTAAAAAGGCAAGCTATGTGGCAAAAAGTATGGAACCCCTAAACCCCCTTCTTCAGGGGGGCAACAAAGAGAAGACATCCTAATCCTTGTTCGTCTCTTCCCCCATATCAGATCCCCGGTTAGCCCCTCCAACAATCCAAACATTTTCTGGGGGAGCCATACCTGAGAGACCGACGGTGGGTACAGAAACGGGGGGAGAAGTATCATTTTTACTTTTCCCATCCTGTCTGCTCTAGACATTTTTAACCAGCCTGAAATGCAATGTCTAGCCCTGACAATAAGACCATAAGGGCAATGTTTAATTCCACAAGGCACCCCAGATCTGTTGAAACCCTCATCCCAAGATATTTAAAGGATTCGTCTCTTTTGAGGACCATAACCTGCGTTCCGACCTCCTGTCCAACTTCATCAAGGGGGAGCAGAACCGATTTTTCCCAATCAATCCTCAAGCCGTAAAAGAAGCGAAAACCATTAGTATTACCTCCTGAGTAGATCTACATTTACTTACCCGGTCCATTCGCGGCGGCTTGTCTGACGAGCGTTCGGGTCTTCCGGCGATTCATGAAGGTCCTGCGCCCGATTTCCACCAGGTGGCGCTGCTGCGCCGAAGTCCGCCGAGGTGCCCCAGAGTGAAGCCTAGAAGAAAGAATCTTCGCTAAAATTTTTATATTGGTATTTAGCAAGGAGATGGGTCTATAAGATATGGATGGGTCTATTTCATTTTTATCTTTTTTCAAAATCAATACTATGGATGCCTCTGGCATTGACCCATGAAAGGCACCAGCAGAGAAGACAGCAACGTAGACTGCTACCAGTATGGGGGACAATACCTTGATATAGTTTTTGTATAAAGCAAAAGGCAAACCATCTAGCCCTGGGGTTGAGTCATTGGGTGAGCCTCTGATAGCATTGGAAATCTATAAGGGCTATTCAGGGGTGCCCTCTGCTCCTCTGACAGACACAGAAATAAGATGGACTCTAAGTAGTTATCCAATTGACTGTCCCTATATTATGCATCTAAAACTCTCCAGAATTGCCCCTGTTCTTGCACAATGGTTCCTGAAGAGTTTGTTATAGAATGAACACCCTGATTACTGTTTTGTTTTTTTTTTTATAAAAAAAAGTTTACCCGGTCTGCCTCTTTTGGAATAATATCTTTGTCCTGCGAATAAGATTTTGAGTTGAGCCTTTTCCACCATAAAGGAGTTATAGGCAGATTGGGCCTCTATAAATCTATCCCTATCTGCTTCTGTAGATGTGACCGCACACACCTCCTGCCTAGGATCCAGGTCTGTTTTTAATAGGAGATGCCCATCTCCTATCAAGCCAGACAGTAGTTTCAGAGGTGAGATGCGTCTCTACCAGACACACAATAACCGTGAGGTGCTGGGTCACAACGTCGTTCACTATACATTGTTTCCGGTGGTCATTTGATCCTCTAACATTCCACACAAAAATTTGGGGAGACATTTACTATCCAGGGGAGAAAAAAAAAGAAAATTTTAACCCCCTACCCCCATCCTGTCCCCCTACTAATTGATCTATCGCAGAGTACAGGTCTCCAATCCCCAAAGTTCCCCACCCACGTGCCCACCTATTTGAACAACTTATCTTATTGTTTGGTATTGTGTTTATGTTATGTATGTTATGATAAGTGTAATGTTTTTATTCAGAATTTCAATAATATGTACAGCCAAGTGAAGTTCTTAAAGTAGTTCTGACGACGCATCTCAATATCCTTTTGTATACCCTTGATATGGTTATTTGCTTAAATTGACTTACTAGAAAACCTTAAAGAGAACCTGTTACCCTCTATTAACCCCTCGGAGCACTTACTAAAATAAGCAGCTCCCCAGCCCTACCCCAGTTATAGCAGTGGTAAATCGCTATCATTATCAGAACAGACTGTAAACATTGCAGTTCATAGCCGTCTGAACGCCGGACCAAGCATACAGCAGTCCGGCTATGTACTGCAGTGTTTGCTAGCTTATGGGTATGTTCAAATAAAGCTAGCAATTTAATACTGCTATTACATGGGTAGGGCTAGGGAGCTGCTTAGTGCTCCTAGAGGGATTATTTCAGGTGACAGGTCCTCTTTAATGATTACTCTTCTTCTGATAAATATATAAAGGAACAGTAAAAATGTGATAACTTGTCAACTTGTTTGAAATGCAGAAAACTTGTGTTAAAATATAGTTGCTGCTCTTATTTTCTAAGATGCAAAATTAAAATTAAATATTTCTGCTTTCATTGTTGACCAGTGACCACAAATAGTTTTCTGTGTCTTTTGAGAAAATGAAGTTTCATTTCTTCCCTAGTCAAATCTTATTTATGGAATTTTATGCAGTAACCCAAAGACATTGCAATGCTTCCAATGCAGTATAAAATTGCACTTTAAATTGCAATATTATAATCAAATATTCTACTACACGGGTTTCTTCCTTAAAAATTGGAACATTCATTTCAAATTATTTGAATAATTCAAAGCATTTTGAAATTGTGCATCTGAACAATACTCTTGAAGGTATCTCAATCACTAGGAGTCTCTTGCTTTGCCTTTCTTGTTAATAATATTTGTTTCAAATGAAATGTCAAACCATATATCCAACAGTCTTTGAGTGAGATGTGCCTGTCAAATTAGGATCCTCCATAACTGCCATCAAGATGTCATCTATTCTTGCTATCTAGTTGTTGACAGCCTTCACAACATCTATTCCATTTTTCCAGCCTGTATTCCTGTGGCTTTGGGGTCAAATATTGCTGTTAAACTGCCAACTATTTCTTTATAATGTTCGATAATTGTGTAGATTCAGAAAAAAATACCAGGTACTTTTTAGAAATATATTAAGTAAATAAATTAACCATCATTTGAGATAATTTTCTATATTGTGGAAGGAGAGATGTGGTGAACAGTTTTCTATTTTACTTCAGTAACAAATTCTGCTTTTTTTTTTTTAATCAAACTTGTTTTTATAAATTTTTTGAGCTTTAACACATACAAACAAATCCTTTGCATTACAATTAGAGATGAGCGAGTATACTCGTCCGAGCTTGATGCTTGTTCGAGTATTAAGGTACTCGAAACGGCTCGTTGCTCGGACGAGTATTTCCCCTGCTCGAGATCGAGCATTTAATTAAAAAAACACAGTGAAGAACAATGAAGAATAGAATAAAAACAGTGAACACAGGATCATTTAAGTGAAAAACACAGTTAAGAACACAGTGAAGAATAGATTACAGATGTTCGGCACATCTGCTTACTTGTCGGGAGATACGCGCAGAACGGTGTGTACAAAATAGTATGTGAAGAACAATATATATGTGTGTAAAGAACACATTGCAGATGTTTCCATACATCTGCAATGTCTTCTTCACACATATATATTGTTCTTCACATGCTATTTTGTACGCACCGTTCCGCGCGTATCTCCCGACAAGTAAGCAGATGTGCTGAACATCTGTAATCTATTCTTCATTGTGTTCTTTACTGTGTTTTTCACTTAAATGATCCTGTGTTCACTGTGTTCACTGTTTTTATTCTATTCTTCACTGTTCGGCACATCTGCTAACTTGTCGGAAGATACGCGCGGAACGGTGCGAACAAAATAGTATGTGAAGAACAATATATATGTGTGAAGAACACATTGAAGAACACGGTGAGCAGGACAGAGACACCGGGGAGCAGCACAGAGACACCGGGGAGCAGCACAGAGACACCGGGGAGCGGCACGGAGACATCGGGCAGTGGCACGTAGACATCGGGCAGCGGCACGGAGCGGCACGGAGACATAGGGGCACGGAGACATAGGGGCACGGAGACATCGGGGCACGGAGACATCGGGGCACGGAGACATCGGGGCACGGAGACATCGGGCAGCGGCACGGAGCGGCACGGAGACATAGGGGCACGGAGACATAGGGGCACGGAGACATAGGGGCACAGAGACATCGGGGCACGGAGACATCGGGGCACAGAGACATCGGGGCACGGAGACATCGGGGCACGGAGACATAGGGGCACGGAGACATCGGGGCACGGAGACATCGGGGCACGGAGACATCGGGGCACGGTGACATCGGGGCACGGAGACATCGGGGCACGGAGACATAGGGGCACGGAGACATAGGGGCACGGAGACATAGGGGCACGGAGACATAGGGGCACGGAGACATAGGGGCACGGAGACATCGGGGCACGGAGACATCGGGGCACGGAGACATAGGGGCACGGAGACATAGGGGCACGGAGACATCGGGCAGCGGCACGGAGACATCGGGCAGCGGCACGGAGACATCGGGGAGACTTCAGTGGAAGAAGAGCAGCGGATCCCGGGACAGCGTATCTCCCGACAAGTAAGCAGATGTGCCGAACATCTGCAATCTATTCTTCACTGTGTTTTTCACTTAAATGATCCTGTGTTCACTGTGTTCACTGTTTTTATTCTATTCTTCACTGTTCTTCACATCTGCTAACTTGTCGGGAGATAATATACGCGCGGAACAGTGAAGAATAGATTGCAGATGTTTGCATACATCTGCTAACTTATCAGAAGACGTTCTTTTTCAATTAATTAACACATTTTATTCCCGAACCATGGTCCCTTTGAAAAATGCTCGAGTCTCCCATTGACTTCAATGGGGCTCGTTATTCGAGACGAGCACTCGAGCATCAGGAAAAGTTCGTCTCGAATAACGAGCACTCGAGCATTTTAGTGCTCGCTCATCTCTAATTACAATCAGTCATTTAGACTTCAGAAGGTTACATATGCAAAATCGGCCAAGCATGGCCTACATTATTACTGAAGTCTGAAGTACAGTATACCCAAGAAATTTCTTCCAGAGTGCGGATCATTATACTAACAAAATACAGCAACAAACAAACCCCCCCCCCCAGCCTCAGCTCCCAAGAGTAGGGCATATGCGCCCAAGAATGTTACTTCTCCTAATCTTGCCATATCATCAAATTATCGAACTGGTCTACGAGGCTAGAGAAAGCTGGTATTGCATACTCGACCTTATTTGTAATAACCGTTGCGAAGGCAGACCTGACGTATCCATCCACTTCCCCCAAATTATTTCGAATTTAGCGATAGAATTTCTTTTCAAGTAAGAACCATATTCCAAGGCGAGCACGTTATTAACTCTACTTATATACTCCCTCACTGATGGAGGCCGTGGCCTAATCCAGTGTGCCACTATCAATTTTCTTACTTGATATAGAGACCTCTGAATCCCCACGGTTTGAAGTGTTAATAAGTTGTCTGTATCAAGGATTCCAAACAGACAGGAGAGAGGCGTAGCAGGTATAGTGACCGAGAACACCCTGCCCAATATATCCAACACTTCTTTCCAAAGGTTTCCTAACTCTCCACATTCCCACATCATATGCAGGATACCCGATTCCTCACACCCACACCTAGGGCAATTTGAGTCTCCATGGACCCCTATTTGATGTAGCAACTGTGGTGATCTATATGCCCTATGTAGCATGAAGAGGTGGGACATTCTATGAGCCTCGCTTGGAGATAAGGTGGGCACAATCTCTAGGCAATCTGACCATTGCTCATCCGATATTGGACCTATGTCTCTTTCCCATTTAATGCGGCATTTAAGCTGCGTGTCACCCAGAGATTTGTTCAACAGAACCACATTATAAAAAGAGATCAGTCCTTTGGTTGTGTTAGTCGTCAATGCTCTATTAAGGGCTCCACAAGGTCCTATTATTATTGGACTTGCACGGTTTTGAGTGTCATATGCATGTCTCAACTGAAGGTATTGGTAAAACCATGCCTGTGGTAGTTGATGAGTGTTACTCAATTCCTCAAATGTTTTACATATACCGTTAGAGCATAGATCCTCTATAGTAATGACACCTTTGTTTTCCCACGGTGAAAAACCCTCCAAGCGGAAAATTTCGGGTAAAGCAGGGTTTCTCCATATAGGGCTAAAGGGGGTATATTTGGGGACTCCCAAAATAGCTTTCACCTTGGTCCATATCTTCTCCATTAATACCAAAGTAGGTTTCTTACTTAACTGACCACCTCCAAAACTGACTTCTAGGGCGTGTGCTGGAGTGGGGAACCCAGTCCATGACATAATCAGTCTGCCAGCTGAGTTAACTCCCTCCTTCCTTCCCCAGCCCGCAAAATGCTGAATTTGCGAGGCCAAAAAGTATAACCATGGACTAGGAATAGCCAGACCACCATCTGTTTTACTACTCTGAAGCGTATCTAAACTGATCCGCGCCTGCTGTCCCTTCCAAATCAGTTTGCGAAACAGCCCTTGAATTTTGTGGAAATATGACTGCGCTATCCAGACCGGAGAGTTGTGTAGGATATATAAAAGCTGCGGCATTAGGACCATTTTAACTAAATTACCTCTGCCTATCGGGGAGAGAGGTAGTTTACACCACATCTGGATCTTAATCAGAATACGAGAAAGTAGCGGTTCTAGGTTGTCCTTTATATAGTCCTTTGGTTGTTTAGTGACCATTACCCCTAAGTACTTGATCTTAGATTCCACCTGAAGAGAACCCACGGGGTCCCCAGGGATAGGATCAAGAGGAAGTAGGACTGATTTGTTCCAGTTAATACTGAACCCTGAGTATGATCCAAAAGTTTTAAATATATCCATTGCTCCTGTAAGGGACTTATCTGTATCTCCAAGGTATATCAGCATGTCATCAGCATAAAGGGAAACACGTTCCTCCCTGTCTCCCCCTGCGAATCCCTGCACTTCTGTGGTGCTTCTAAGTATGGCCGCTAAAGGTTCTATTGCGAGCGCAAACAAAAACGGAGAGAGCGGACAGCCCTGTCGCGTCCCTCTCTCCAGTTCAAAGGCATCAGAAACCAGCCCGTTAACTTTAATTCTTGCTTTTGGACCATTGTATAGCAGCTGAACATTTCTAATAAAATTAGGGCCGTAGCCCATTCTACTCAGAACAGCCCATAAAAAATCCCACTCGACGCTATCAAAAGCTTTGGCAGCGTCGAGTGAGAGAACCGCCCTGCCAGTCCTACCATGTCCCTCTGCCTGAATATTAAGATATAATCTTCTTATATTGACCGCCGTGGACCTATCCGGCATGAATCCCGATTGGTCCGTGTGCACTAGGGAAGTGATTACATTATGAAGACGATTAGCCAGGGCTTTGGCTAATAATTTAATATCAACAGGGAGCAAGGATATCGGACGGTATGAGTCCGGGTTCCTCAGGTCCTTTCCTGGCTTTGGCACCAACACCACTATTGCCTCCCGCATTGATGGTGGGAGGGTACCTTGCTCTGCTGATTCTCCAAACACTTGCAGTAACTTAGGCAACAGTAGCTCCTGATGTTTTTTAAAGAACTCCCCTGGTAACCCGTCTAACCCTGGGGCCTTGTCATTAGGAAGAGATCTTAGTGCCTCTTCTAGCTCTTCTAGGGATAGGGAGGATTCCAAACTTTCAACTTGTTCTCGTGATAAACGCGGCAGGTCTATAGCCTCCAAATATTCCTTTATATCCTATGCACTACGACTTAGCCTGGTTTTGTAAAAATCTTCATATAATGTATGAAAGACCCCCAGTATTTCTTTATCACCAGTCACTATAGAGGTATCCGGAGCCTGTATCTCTCTTACCTGTGTAGTGCCCCTCTGAGCAGAAATTATAGTTGCAAGTAAGTGACCCACCGCTTCTCCCTGAATGAAATATTTTTGTTTAAGAAAGAATTTTTTGTCCTCCGCTACCCTCAATGTATGTTCTTTCAAAAGAGTCTGAGCCTCCTTCCAATTAGTCTCTGTCTCTGACACTGGGTTCTGCAAATATTCCTGTTCAGTGGAAAGGACCCTCTGCTGTAAATGTACCGTCAGTTCCCGCGATCTAGCCTTATGTCTGTTAATATGTTGTCTATAGATTCCCCTAATGTACATCTTCATAGCATCCCACACCAATCCATCTGTGTTTGACTCCTCATTGTCCTGGAAAAATGTCTCTATTTCCCTACGAAACAAGTCTCCCTTATCCACTAATTGTATCCAAAAGGGATTTATTGGCCAGCTACCTACCTGACGCGGTACTTCTGAGGGGATAACTAAGGTGACCAGAACTGGGGAGTGGTCTGATACACTTCGGGGCAAATACTCCACCCCCTTAATATATCTGTGCATGGGTGGTGATATTATAGCCAAGTCTATCCTAGAGAGAGTATTGTGTGAACTGGAATAGCATGAGTACTGCCTGGTATTAGGATTAGAGATGAGCGAGTATACTCGTCCGAGCTTGATGCTCGTTCGAGTATTAAGGTACTCGAAACGGCTCGTTGCTCGGACGAGTATTTCTCCTGCTCGAGATCGAGCATTTAATTAAAAAAACACAGTGAAGAACAATGAAGAATAGAATAAAAACAGTGAACACAGTGACCACAGGATCATTTAAGTGAAAAACACAGTGAAAAACACAGTGAAGAATAGATTACAGATGTTCGGCACATCTGCTTACCTGTCGGAAGATACGCGCGGAACGGTGCGAACAAAATACTATGTGAAGAACAATATATATGTGTGAAGAACACATTGCAGAACACGGTGAGCAGGACAGAGACAACGAGGAGCAGCACAGAGACACCGGGGAGCAGCACAGAGACACCGGGGAGCAGCACGGAGACATGGGGCAGCGGCAGCACGAAGACATGGGGCAGCGGCAGCACGGAGACATGGGGCAGCGGCAGCATGGAGACATCAGGCAGCGGCACGGAGCGGCACGGAGACATCGGGGCACGGAGACATCGGGGCACGGAGACATCGGGGCACGGAGACATCGGGGCACGGAGACAGCGGGGCACGGAGACATCAGGGCACGGAGACAGCGGGGCACGGAGACATCGGGGCACGGAGACAGCGGGGAGCGGCGGGGAGCCGCACGGAGACATCGTTGCACGGAGACATCGGGGAGCGGCACGGAGCGGCACGGAGACATCGGGGCACGGAGACATCGGGGAGCGGCACGGAGCGGCACGGAGACATCGGGGCACGGAGACATCGGGGCACGGAGACATCGGGGCACGGAGACAGCGGGGCACGGAGACAGCGGGGCACGGAGACAGCGGGGCACGGAGACATCGGGGCACGGAGACAGCGGGGCGCGGAGACATCGGGGCACGGAGACAGCGGGGCACGGAGACAGCGGGGCACGGAGACAGCGGGGCACGGAGACAGCGGGGAGCGGCGGGGAGCCGCACGGAGACATCGTTGCACGGAGACATCGGGGAGCGGCACGGAGCGGCACGGAGACATCGGGGCACGGAGACATCGGGGAGCGGCACGGAGCGGCACGGAGACATCGGGGCACGGAGACATCGGGGCACGGAGACATCGGGGCACGGAGACATCGGGGCACGGAGACAGCGGGGCACGGAGACAGCGGGGCACGGAGACATCGGGGCACGGAGACAGCGGGGCATGGAGACATCGGGGCACGGAGACAGCGGGGCACGGAGACAGCGTATCTCCCGACAAGTAAGCAGATGTGCCGAACATCTGCAATCTATTCTTCACTGTGTTTTTCACTTAAATGATCCTATTCTTCACTGTTCTTCACATCTGCTAACTTGTCGGGAGATAATATACGCGCGGAACAGTGAAGAATAGATTGCAGATGTTTGCATACATCTGCTAACTTATCAGAAGACATTCTTTTTCAATTAATTAACACATTTTATTCCCGAACCATGGTCCCTTTGAAAAATGCTCGAGTCTCCCATTGACTTCAATGGGGCTCGTTATTCGAGACGAGCACTCGAGCATCTGGAAAAGTTCGTCTCGAATAACGAGCACTCGAGCATTTTAGTGCTCGCTCATCTCTAATTAGGATGTGTGACCCGCCAATAATCATACCAGCCAACCTCATCTAATAGTCTAGCCAGCACAGTAGCGCTTTCAGGACCTGCTTGCGTGGCCCCCCCAAATCTATCACAAGCCGCTGAAAGGACCATGTTATAGTCCCCCACCATCAGAACCGGGACCTGCGGTAGGCCATTAACGAATGTGAGTATCTTTTTAATGACCTCACATGTAAACGGTGGAGGAATATATAATGCTACCAGTATTTGAGGTATCTTGTGAATAGAACAATGTAGGCACACAAATCTCCCATCCGTATCTATCAGGGAGGAGAAGCATTCAAATGGAATTGTATGGGGCACCAGAATACTAACCCCTCTAGAGTGTGTCGAGTATGTAGAATGATAGGAATGCGATAACCATCTTTTTTGCAAATAATGCGTGTTGTCTTTTGTCAGATGCGTTTCACATAAACATATTATAGCTGGCTTATGCTGCTGAATTGTAGAGAAGACTGCCATTCGTTTAGTAGCATCTCCTAAGCCTCTGGTGTTCCACAAGATCACATTATACTGCCTAGCCATGTGTGCATGATTCATCATATACCTCAAACTCATCTACCTTAAGTACCCCCAGGAGCTGACTCTTCCCTCCCCCCAAACCAGAAATCCCCCAACATAAACTCACATTAGCAACATTCCCCCAAGTATGGGAGATAGGGGCAATACATTTACTTTCCCGTACCTTCAGAAGGCACCAAACCAACAATTGTAACTTATGCATATAAGTCATTTACCGTAAGATGCAGATCTAGAATACCCAAACTGAGCTCCTGCCCACAATAAGTGTTGACATTAGCATATTAGCAAGCAATTATACAACAATATGAAGTTTAAATATGAACTTTACACCCTTTTAGAAAGAAAACGGAAATGAGAGACTTCTTCCTCTATAAGAAGGAGAGAGATACAATATATAATCAGAAGGTACTGCTCACGACTCCTCCCGGGCTGCGCCTCGAAGCCTTCCTTCATTAGTGTCCAGCCACTTTGCAGCTTCTGTTGCCAGATCAAAGAAATGGGTCGTATCAAATGCCACCACCCTCAATCTTGCTGGGTAAAGCATGGAATATGGGACCTGTAGGGCTCTCAACTGACGTTTTACCCCCACAAATTTCACCCTTCTTTTTTGGACTTCAGCAGAAAAGTCCGGGTAAATAGATATTTTCTGCCCATTGATGGTTAAATCCGGATGGTCCCTTGCTGCTCTCAAAATAGAATCACGATCCTTATAATGCAAGACCCTCAGAATGAATGATCTTGGAGCTGCTCCCGGCGGCAAGGGTCGAGATGGAACCCTATGGGCTCTTTCTATTGCAAACAGCGGAGACAGGACCTCCTTCCCCATTTTTTCGTTCAACCACGATTCTATAAATGCCACCGGATCTTTGCCTTCCGCTTTCTCGGGAATACCAACAATCCTCAGATTATTCCTGCGTAACCGGTTTTCAAGATCGTCAGATTTTGATATAAGCAGGGACACATTGTGTGACAAGCGCTTTAATTCTTTATGAACTGGGGGCAGTTGGTCTTCAATATCACTGACTCTGTCCTCCACCGCATGGACTCTCTCATTTGCTCTCCGGAGATCTTGCCGGATTAAGTTAACATCCTCTTTCAGGCCTCCAATGTGATTATACATAGCCAACAATGCTGAGCCACAGTGTGCCACTGCTAAAAATACATCTTTAATAGTAGGTTCCTCCGGGACTTGCAGAGAGGCTTCTAGATCTGCCGCAGGACCAGGTTGCAATGGCCCCTTAGGACCCCTTTTTGATCGTTGAGGCAGCGGGGTATCCACACCCTCCTCCATGTCTCCATCAGAAAGTGCTGGTTCAGACTCCACTGATGAGGTTGCCTTTGCAGCTTTTGGAACAGATTTTCCTGTGTCCTCCCGTGCAAAGCGCTCCAGACGTGCAGCTACGTCCTGAAACCTCACAGCTGAGGTGTCCTTAGGTTGTTTTGCTGGGGTATTAGGGC
The DNA here is from genome assembly GCF_040894005.1 of Engystomops pustulosus. Lineage (NCBI taxonomy): Eukaryota > Metazoa > Chordata > Amphibia > Anura > Leptodactylidae > Engystomops > Engystomops pustulosus. Next base: position 82,963,136 of record NC_092419.1, on the reverse strand, counting down.
CGCCATCTTTCCCCTCCTTTTTACGTGCCCCAGAACGCGACATGGCGGGCAGAGATAGGGTTATCGCAATGGAATGAGGGCAGGACAGGCCAGAGAAATACTAGTAGGGAACTCCCTGTCCTACTTACTGAGAGTCCAAGGATCTGGGCAAGGCTGTTACAGTAATGTGAATTATATATAGCAGGTACCTGGCAGTGATGACGGTGACGTAGCTCTGTGAATTGCGGCCTTGTGCTTGATGCAGCCTGCTCTTCCCCAGGAATGGTGCTGAGCCGTCTGTCACTGTGTCCAACTCCTCGTTCTCTGCACGCGGGGTACAATTTCCAACTCCGTCTGCCAATATCCCACACAGGACTCACTTCAGTGCTCCGAGGGCTTCAGGAACCCGGGCAGTATTCACTGCTCACCCTCTCTCTCCTCCGCGGGTTGGCACTGTCTCTTCGCGCCTCTGGGTCTCCCTGTCAGAAGCACGTGGCAGGAGAATATGGCTGCCTCCGTCTGCTATCAGGCAGCACTCGCACTCGGGCAGCGCTAGAACACTGGAACAGGCAGTGTGTGTAGCCGTCCCTCTCTCTTCACCCGGCGCCTTCTCTCCTCGCTGCCTCTCCTTACCCCTCGGTCTCCGCTGCAGCAAGATGGCGGCCGGAGCACCCGACTTCACTCTGCCCAGGATAAGCTGCCTTCCACAGCGCGCTGTCTTCTCCGGTAAGGTCACCGGCGGGATAGGGATGACCGGAGCGTTCTCCCGTTCTTTCCCCGGTAAATGGGCTGCTATTCGCCAATATACAGGATGGTACAGCAGGATAATATGCAGGAGCTCTACTCCGTGCGTCTTACTCCATCGCTGGTCAGGACACGCCCCCCACAAATTCTGCTTAGTTTACAAAAAGAATCATGCTACATCATCCCGTAGAGATTCCAGCCAATAAAGTGTGTGTCTATGAGTAGTGCCAATTCTAGCCTTTTTGTTGCCTGATGTGAAAATTTAAAATGCCCCCCCCCTCCTGCACCAAAGATGCTACCTTGCACACTAGTAGTCAGTCAATGACACAGACATTAGTGACATCTATCTAGTATCTAGTAAATTATGGGTGATGATGATCTGTTCCATCGGGAAGAGATCTTCTTTAGGATTTTTCCCGGCCATAGTTTATCTCTGCTGAATTCACAGTCAAATGTCTTCAGCTCCATGCAGCACAACTCCACACGGCGCCCTTAAATAAACCACAGTCACATACAGTACAGTCCCTCCCCTGGTGATTGCTGTGACCCACCAAGAAGACCTACCATAGCCTCCAGACACTCCAAGTCACAGCCCCCAGTATTCACAGCCTCCCCCAGTATGCACAGCCTCTCCCTGTATACACTGGCTGTCCCAGTACACTTAGCCACTACCAGTATTAACAGCCTCCCCAGGTAATACACAGCCCCCCCCCCAGTATGCACAGCCTGCCCCCCATATGCACAGCCCCAGGATGCACAACCTCCCCTAGTAATAGACAGCCTCCCGTCAGTAATATATAGCCTCCCCCAGTATTTACCTACTCCCCCACTATTCACAGCTTCCCACAGTATACACAACCTGCCCTAGTATGCACAGCACCCCCCAGTATGCACAGCCCCCCAGTATGCATAGCTCCCCAGGATGCACAGCTTCCCCCAGTATACACAACCTACCCTAGTATGCACAACTTCCCCCACTATGCACTGCCCCCCCAGTATGCATAGTTCCCCAGTATGCACAGCTTCCCCCAGTATACACAACCTACCCTAGTATGCACAACTTCCCCCAGTATGCACAGCCCCCTAGTATGCATAGTTCCCCAGTATGCACAGCTTCCCCCAGTATACACAAACTCCCCCAGTATGCATAGCCTCCTCCAGTATGCACAGCCTTTCCCAAGATACACAGCCCCCCCCCCCCCAGTATGCACAGCCTGCTCCCCATATGCACCTCCCCCAGTATGCACAGCCCCCCAGCATGCTCAGCTACCCAGAAGTCACAGCCCCTACCAGTATGCATAGCCTCCCCCAGTATGCTCAGCTCCCCAGAATGCACAGCCACTTAGAAGATACCTAACTCCAAGAGTGCCACATGGATATGTATCCCAGGGCTGACTACCATAACATATGGTCACAATCACAAAATTGTGGTTTTAATGACAATGGAACTTGTTACCACTAGATTGTCAATATGGGGCTTTGATCCAGGGATTTATTGCCATATTGGAGTTGGGAAATCATTTTTGATCTCTCTACTAAGGGCTGAAATGGCATCATTTATCATGTATCAGTCTCTGTATCATTATTGTAGGATTATAGGTTGGACTTGATGGAACTGCATATTTATTCAGCCTAATCTGCTATGATACTGTGATGCTCTGATTGCATCAAACACACTTTTCTAGTAAATTAGCAATTACTATCATTTTAAACATTTGTAACTTATTTTTAACAAAAGCATGAAACACTCTATTTACTGATGAAATGATTTTCATTTGTTAGATTGTTCAGATAAATTTCACATCATCTGCCATATAAAAAACACATCCTGCAGAGATTAAAGAAATGATTACGGTATAGAGTTAAAGACTTTTACATAGATAACAAAGAAAATGTGAAAATGATTGGAGTACTTTCTTCTAAAAAGTCTAGTGAGGTGGCAACAGCTTTTTCAGCATAGTCTTCACACTTATCTTTGTGTCTGTAGGAGATTAAGGATGTGACTGTCTTGTTGGAAGGCATTTATTTTAGTTTCTTCTTTAACAATGATTTCTCAACTTGTTCACATTTACCACTAGACTACAAAACTAACCTCAAATTTTGGGCATTACAAAAAATGTTTCATTAGTTAGAAAAAAAGATATACTGGAACCAGTGATTAATACCAAAAATCATATACAGGACCAAAAAAAGTATATAAATCATATAACCAGTATCAATAAAATATTGAGAATCTTTATTTGTACACACAAAGGCAATCAAAAACCATTAAAACACACATTAAAATCCACAGAAACAAACAAAAATGGTGGTGGTCAATCCATAATATACATGTCTCATCACTGTGAACCTCCAAGTAAATACAAATAGTAATTTTACCCAAACGGGTGTTACACACTACCAAGCACCTCACAAGCAATAATCAAGCCCCAGACCACCCCCATAGCACCCCAACCTACGTTTCGCCATTGCTTCCTCAAGGGGGTGTCTTATTATTATTACTATTTGTTTAGTGACTCTCTCGATAACGCTTCCGTAGAAATATCCCAAATTTATATAAAATTCACTAAATAAAGCCAGGTGAGGAAAGTTTGTCTCCTAGTGTAGGCAGATTTCTCTTCCTCCTTACTGCATCCATGGACTGTCACATAGTTCAACCAGTTCCTGCACTTAAGGAGCAATGACTCAGAAACGGCATTTGTCTGCACACATGGCTGGTAAGGCTCAATCTCATGTCACTAGACTTCTTTAATCTCAGGTGAGATTTAAAGGGATTGTCCTGCATTCTAAAAGATAACAGGAGGCAAAGCTTTCCTTTTTATACAAAATTAAACTTATTAGTGTATTCCTTTTCCACAATCTGAATGTCTTTAGACTGTACAGTAGCATAGAATTAATGTTACTCTTGTATAATGTTAATGATAAAAATATTAACTAGAGCGAGGATGACCTGTAAGTCTCCACACACCAACAAAGGTGAACTCAAAATGGATACATATACATTTAATTTTCACATATTTTGCATATTTGCATATTTTGTTATTTATACCCATAACAAAGAGTGATCTAAAGGTCATATATTTCCCAAAATGCTATCAATAAAAAATTCTGCTGGTTCCACAGAGTTGGAAAAAGTTATGGGCATCAGAAATGCATGGACCAGTAGTAGGTGTGCTCGTGCATGCGTAGTAACTATTTAACACGATCCGTGTGTTTCCATTCAATGCCGCATGCTAGTCTGTTTGACTGGGGACCTTATGATATGTAAGGGGGTCATGTTCTTCTCTAGTTACCCCTGAGGCAATACATGTGAGGACTTCATCAGACGACCTCTCATTCTTACATTGAAGCCATCCTTACTTCTATAGGCCTGTAGGGATATGGTTCTTACACTGTATTTATGGTTTTTAGCAGTCCGTGCATAACCATCTCTTACATTGTCACCTTGCCTACGGTCATATGTAAATGCTTTGTTTTTCAGGTATCCACCGCGGGCCTACTCGCACCCGTGGAGCGACCTGGTGGCTCCCCGCCGCAGCAGGTCCATCCCGCTTTGCGGCGGGCTCTGGCGAAGACCAGGAGTCCACTGGTCTGGCTGGCATCGTTATCTCCCGCGGTGGTCCAGGGAGTTCACAGACTTTAGTCCCAAGGGACTATTTTCCTTAGATTGTGAGAGGTCCGTTTTTAACTAGGTGTCGTCTGTAAGTCGGGTGTTCTTAAGTAGGGGACCGCCTATACTGCCTGTACTGGTAGATAATACCAGTGTCTGTAGGAGATTAAGGATGTGACTGCCTTGTTGGAAGGAATTTATTTTAGTTTCTTCTATAACAATGATTTCTCAGCTTCTTCATATTTACTACTAGACAACAAAACTAGCCTCAAATTTTGGGCATTACAAAAAATGTTTCATTAGAAAAAAAGATATACTGGAACCTATTTGTTCAGTAATGAATACCAAAAATCATATACAGGACCAAAAAAATATATAAATCATATAACCAGTATCAATAAAATATTGTGAATCTTTATTTGTACACACAAAGGCAATCAATACCACACAGCGCTTTCACAAGAATAATGTACATTCAACTTTACAGAACATACATAATAAATATAGTGATGTGACAAGGTACAAGTTAGTAGTTATACCAGCATACATATAATAGACACTAGAGGAGGTAGCAGGACTTTGTTGTGTTACTATGATACACCCAGCATCTAACATTAGACAATGAGGACTGTTTTCTCATAACATATTAATCCTTGTAACATTTACCCTATCATTGCATTATTTTACGGTTAATATAAAATTACTGCAAATTACTTGACTTCCATCTGGCCCATTACAACATTTTCGCTATGGCGTATGGTACCTACTTGACCTGATGCTAAATAGTTCACTATTCTGCTCTATTACTGATGCTCAAATGGCAGAGCGCTTCCTTTACGAAATTGTATTACGTGACTGTCTTCATCTGTCCACTAATCGTCTATTTCTAGAATTAACAGAATTACAACAGTTTTTTGAGGAGCGGATCTCATTTTTATAATCAGGTTGTTCTTGGATTTATTTCCAGGTATGTAAAAAACTCAATATAATCTGTCCCTGATAACCACATCTTCATGATGTTGTGCTAAGTCTTCAGACCAGAGAACATTGAAATGTATTTATTCTGCTCCAGCTGGCAGATGCTAAGCTCTGGAAATTGAAGGCATTGACCGCTACTGACATAATATTCAACATTGTGTTAATGACATGTTACTTACTGCTAATTTACATAGGAAGTGATAATAGTCATTCGTTTCAGGGCCTATTAGAACAAATAGTAAATTAAATTATCCCACATTTATGTAACTTTTGTTGCAGGGTCAATAAAGAAAATGAACAGCAGAAGAATAAAGTAAAGATAAGTTGCATTTATGGTGGAGATTGGTTAAGGAGGATCTGTCAGTTCCTTGGAAATATCTAAAAAAAAAAAAGACCTCTTTCTATGTCGTTCTACAATATACACGTCTTCACTGAGAAAATCAATGGTCTTAATGCTAATAAATCTATATTTTATAGAAAATTAAGAAATTGGAGCACCATATTTGTTGCCTGGCTTCTTCTACTTATCTGTGATTTACAGTTATTTGTTCTTCATTTAAAACTAAGTTCTCAGTAGCTCACAGATCCACAAGTCTGATGTGGTCTTGAAGATTAAATTCTATTCTTTTAAATAACACCAAAAGCATATTTTTAGGCACTATAGAACTGAAGATAGAGGTATCTGAAGTGGTGCTTCCCTGCAGCTTCTAAACCTGACTCATCTTGGGAAAAATATGTCTGTACTTTGCGCCTTTTCACTTTACTTTTGAGGAGTAAATAGGTGAGATTTCATGTAAAATTCTATAATGGACAGAAATTTGGTGACAGAAAATGGAATCTAGTATATCAGTAATTTTTTATAGAGCAGGCGGACCTTTCTATACTTAGGTGTCTAATGATGGACAGGCTTCCCTGTATGAGCTTACATATAAACATTTCATTGCTTTATGGGATTTTACCCATAAGTTAAGAAGTGGGGTTGTGACCCCCAGAGTGTCAGTGAGGCTGCTCTGCAGTAAGGCTAAGCCACACTGATATGGACTTCCATTCCATGGCTACTTCATCATTGGTGGTCCATTATAAAGATCATTACAACACAGATAAACTGTCACAAAGATGGCAAGCACTTTAGAATAACAGGTAGTAAATAGCGATAAACAGTATTGACTTAAAGGGAACCTGTCAGTTAAACTAACCTGCACTAAAAATATATTTTAAAAACTATCCCTAAATTGTTGCCTTGTCATCTATGCAAATCACTCCATGTGAGTCCAATCATCTTCTCTCCTTTGAGTTCCTTCATATTCATGCTCTTCTAGCTGAGCCGCACCTCCAAGGAGCATGCTTTCTCTTTAGCCTTGACTAGGCTCAGCTATTTCATTCCCCCTCCCTCAGGAGTGAGAAAAACACTGGCTGTGTGTGACTCGTGGAAGAGAATTCCTGAAGGGGTTGGAATTAGGGAGTTGAGCTAAGTCATGGCTGAAGAGAAAGCAAGAAGTTGGAGGTGCAGCTAAGCAGAAATAACATGAAAATGCACAGACTGTGGAACTTCACATGCACGGGGAGGAACAATATAGGGATAGTTGTACTGCTATATAGTAGCCGTTTTCAAAGATGTGCGTTGTTTGTGGGAGTTAGTTAAACCGACAGAAATTGCCAGTGTTTAGAGGGAACCCAAGTCTTTGCTGCAGTTTGATTCTTCACCCTGTGTAAAAATATTTTCTGATTTATTTCTGATAATGTTAAGTCCTCATATGGATCTGTACAAACCTAAGATACAGTTTTCAAAATCTTAGGAAACTCTTCATCAATGGTGCCCAGGAACATCTGTAAATCATGGCGTACATTAGAAGTTTGACGTTCTGCTTCTTTATAATATGACCCCTGATGCCTTACTAATTCTAGAACTAATGATTCTATAAACTGAAACCACAAGGCAAAATCCACAATGAATCTGTTCTCCCAATAAGGGAGTTGACCTTTTGATCATCAAACACTGGATGTGCAAGCTGACAATTTAGTGTCCGTCTAGGAGTGATGCATTTTAGCATGAGATCAATGCTTTCTTCAGGCTCTTCATATATCATCAAAACAAGCAGAATGGTAAACCTATATTATCCCAAACATCCGTTTTCTATGTTAGCTGACAGGTTAAATCTATGGTCAACATTAAAATTTAATAAAACAATAGAACAGAGTTATTGTTCCAGAGAACATAAAGTAGGTAGACTCTAGCAGTCCTTCTACAGTATGGTAGTTTGCTCCCTGGAGTATTGATAAGTTCCCAATCTATATTTTCATTATCCTCCTTCTACTATTGGTATGACACACATCAGAAAAGAATCAATCGCTTCACCTGTTGACAATTTTTTTTTCCAAAAATAAATATGATACTAAATCAAAATATTTTTTTATTTGAAAAAATATTTTATTACTAGAGATGAGCGAACACTAAAATGCTCGGGTACTCGTTATTCGAGACGAACTTTTCCCGATGCTCGAGTGCTCGTCTCGAATAACGAACCCCATTGAAGTCAATGGGAGACTCGAGCATTTTTCAAGGGGACCAAGGCTCTGCACAGGGAAGCTTGGCCAAACACCTGGGAACCTCAGAAAAGGATGGAAACACCACGGAAATGGACAGGAAACAGCAGGGGCAGCATGCATGGATGCCTCTGAGGCTGCCTAATCGCACCATTATGCCAAAATTATGGGCAACAGCATGGCCATGACAGAGTGACAGAATGAAGCTAGATAGCATCTAAAACATGCAATAATTGACCCTGACACTATAGGGGACGGCATGCAGAGGCAGCGGCAGCAGCGGCAGGCTAGAGAGTGGCATGGCAACATACCCTAAATGGACTCAGGCTTCAAACCAATGGGTGGCAGAGAGGAACCAAAGGAGGTGAGCAAGAAGCGCTCAAATAATATCGGTACATGATAAAAGTTTGCCAGTATATTTTGTGGATTACACAGCAGGGTGGCGACAAAGTTAACATGGAAGCCATGAAAACAACCCAAAATTCTGCCTGACACAGCTCGTTTGATAAGGGGACCATGTATGGAGGCAGTGAACTAGTAGTAGATTAAAGGTGCTGCAGTTAAAACTATGTTAGTTGGATCTTGGCATGGAGCTGACGCTCCGCTGCCAGGCGAGCTTTCGCCAATCCAAGCCCCTGTCTCTAGGCTACTCCCCAAACAGCACTTCTAAGAACCTTTTGTATAAGATCAAGTGTAGTAGCGTTCTTATAAGTTTGGGATATGGCGGGTGAGGGGAATGTAAACAGATGCGCAAGAAGCGCATGATGCGCATGGAGCTGGCGCTCCGCTGCCAGGTGAGCTTTCGCCAATCCAAGCCCCTGTCTCTAGGCTACTCCCCAAACAGCACTTCTAAGAACCTTTTGTATAAGATCAAGTGTAGTAGCGTTCTTATAAGTTTAGGATATGGCGGGTGAGGGGAATGTAAACAGCTGCGCAAGAAGCGCTGAAATAATATCGGTTAATCATAAAAGTTTGCCAGTATATTTTGTGGATAACACAGCAGGGTGGCGACAAAGTTAACAACTTTGATGTGGAATCCATGAAAACAACCCAAATTTCTGCCTGACACACCTCGTTTGATAAGGGGAGGATGTATGGAGGCAGCTATATGGACGACTTTTGGAGGTAGCAATGGAGACAACGTGTGGAGGCTGCTATGGAGACAATTTAATTTGGATAGTGCCTGTATGTGGCAGTCCCAAAAAGTTTTCAAACCAGAGGAGCAGGTAGGTGTCCCTCCAGAAAAATGGAATAGATTGAGTGCCTGTATGTGGCAGTCCCAAAAATGTTTCAAACCAGAGGAGCAGGTAGGTGGCCCTCCAGTAAAATGGAATAGATTGAGTGCCTGTATGTGGCAGTCCCAAAAAGTTTTCAAACCAGAGGAGCAGGTAGGTGTCCCTCCAGAAAAATGGAATAGATTGAGTGCCTGTATGTGGCAGTCCCAAAAATGTTTCAAACCAGAGGAGCAGGTAGGTGGCCCTCCAGTAAAATGGAATAGATTGAGTGCCTGTATGTGGCAGTCCCAAAAAGTTTTCAAACCAGAGGAGCAGGTAGGTGTCCCTCCAGAAAAATGGAATAGATTGAGTGCCTGTATGTGGCAGTCCCAAAAATGTTTCAAACCAGAGGAGCAGGTAGGTGGCCCTCCAGTAAAATGGAATAGATTGAGTGCCTGTATGTGGCAGTCCCAAAAAGTTTTCAAACCAGAGGAGCAGGTAGGTGTCCCTCCAGAAAAATGGAATAGATTGAGTCCCTGTATGTGGCAGTCCCAAAAATTTTTCAAACCAGAGGAGCAGGTAGGTGGCCCTCCAGTAAAATGGAATAGATTGAGTGCCTGTATGTGGCAGTCCCAAAAATTTTTCAAACCAGAGGAGCAGGTAGGTGGCCCTCCAGTAAAATGGAATAGATTGAGTGCCTGTATGTGGCAGTCCCAAAAATTTTTTAAAACAGAGGACCGGGTAGGTGGCCCCCCAGAAAAATGGAATAGATTGAGTGCCTGTATGTGGCACTCACAAAAATTGTTTCAAACAGAGGACCGGGTAGGTGGCCCTCCAGAAAAATTAAATGCATAAAGTACTATAGCAAGAGCCAGTGGGCCCTGTCAAAAAATAGCCAGTTTCCTCTGCTTTACTGTACAAAGAGGAGGAGAAGGAGGAAAATGAGGAGGAGGAGGAGTGGATCAATTATTCAGGTTGAGCTTCCTTCACCTGGTGGAGATTGGAAATTCTGAGAAATCCAGCCTTTATTCATTTTAATAAGCGTCAGCCTGTCAGCGCTGTCAGTCGACAGGCGTGTACGCTTATCTGTGATGATGCCACCAGCTGCACTGAAAACCCGCTCGGACAAGACGCTAGCGACAGGGCAGGCAAGAACCTCCAAGGCGTACAGCGCCAGTTCGTGCCACATGTCCAGCTTTGAAACCCAGTAGTTGTAGGGAGCTGTGTGATCATTTAGGACGATGGTATGGTCAGCTACGTACTCCCTCACCATCTTTCTGTAAAGATCAGCCCTACTCTGCCGAGACTGGGGACAGGTGACAGTGTCTTGCTGGGGTGACATAAAGCTGGCAAAAGCCTTGTAAAGCGTACCCTTGCCAGTGCTGGACAAGCTGCCTGCTCGCCTACTCTCCCTCGCTACTTGTCCCGCAGAACTACGCACTCTGCCGCTAGCGCTGTCAGAAGGGAAATACTGTTTCAGCTTGGGCACCAGGGCCTGCTGGTATTCATGCATTCTCACACTCCTTTCCTCTGCAGGGATGAGAGTGGAAAGATTTTTCTTGTACCGTGGGTCCAGGAGAGTGAACACCCAGTAATCGGTGCTGGAATAAATTCTTTGAACGCGAGGGTCACGGGATAGGCAGCCTAGCATGAAATCTGCCATATGCGCCAGAGTACCAACGCGTAAGAATTCACTCCCCTCACTGGCCTGACTGTCCATTTCCTCCTCCTCCAACTCCTCCAACTCCTCTTCTTCTGCCCATACACGCTGAACAGTGAAGGACTCAACAATGGTCCCCTCTTGTGTCTCGCCAACATTCTCCTCCTCTTCCTCCTCATCCTCCTCCACCTCCACCTCCTCCGATATGCGCTGAGAAACAGACCTGAGGGTGCTTTGGCTATCAACAAGGGAATCTTCTTCCCCCGTCTCTTGTGACGAGCGCAAAGCTTCCGACTTCATGCTGATCAGAGAGTTTTTCAACAGGCCAAGCAGCGGGATGGTGAGGCTGATGATGGCGGCATCGCCACTGACCATCTGTGTTGACTCCTCAAAGTTACTCAGCACCTGACAGATATCAGACATCCACGTCCACTCCTCATTGTAGACTTGAGGAAGCTGACTGACCTGACTACCAGTTCTGGTGGAAGTTGACATCTGGCAGTCTACAATCGCTCTGCGCTGCTGGTAAACTCTGGATAACATGGTCAGTGTTGAATTCCACCTCGTGGGCACGTCGCACAACAGTCGGTGAGCGGGCAGTTGGAGGCGGCGCTGCGCTGCCCTGAGAGTGGCAGCATCTGGGCTGGACTTCCTGAAATGCGCACAGATGCGGCGCACCTTCGTGAGCAAATCAGACAGATTGGGGTATGTCTTGAGGAAACGCTGAACTATCAGATTTAACACATGGACCAGGCATGGCACATGTGTCAGTCTGCCGAGTTGCAGAGCCGCCACCAGGTTACGGCCGTTGTCACACACAACCATGCCTGGCTTCAGGTTCAGCGGTGCCAGCCACAGATCAGTCTGCGCCGTGATGCCCTGTAATAGCTCTTGGGCGGTGTGCCTTTTGTCGCCTAGGCTCAGCAGTTTGAGCACCGCCTGCTGTCGCTTAGCGACGGCACTGCTGCTGTGCCTAGAGCTACCGACTGATGGCACCGTGCCCACGGATGGTAGTTCGGAGGAGGAGGTGGAGGAGGGGTGGGAGGAGGAGGAGGCATAGTAGGCCTGAAACACCTGGACCGAGGTAGGCCCCGCAATCCTCGGTGTTGGCAGTATATGACCAGCCCCAGGGTCAGACTCGGTCCCAGCCTCCACCAAGTTAACCCAATGTGCCGTCAGCGATATATAGTGGCCCTGCCCGGCAGCACTCGTCCACGTGTCCGTGGTCAGGTGGACCTTGTCAGAAACGGCGTTGGTCAGGGCACGGGTGATGTTGTCTGACACGTGCTGGTGCAGGGCTGGGACGGCACATCGGGAAAAGTAGTGGCGGCTGGGGACCGAATACCGAGGGGCGGCCGCCGCCATGAGGTTGCGAAAGGCCTCGGTCTCTACTAGCCTATAGGGCAGCATCTCCAGGCTAAGCAATCTGGAGATGTGCACATTAAGGGCTTGGGCGTGCGGGTGGGTTGCACTATATTTGCGTTTCCGCTCAAGCGTCTGGGGTATGGAGAGCTGAACGCTGGTGGATGCTGTGGAGGATCGTGGAGGCGACGATGGGGTTTTTGTGGCAGGGTCCTGGGCAGGGGGCTGACTATCAGCTGACACAGGGGAAGGAGCAGTGGTGTGCATGGCCGGAGGTGAACGGGCTTGTTGCCACTGAGTGGGGTGTTTAGCATTCATATGCCTGCGCATACTGGTGGTAGTTAAGCTAGTAGTGGTGGAACCCCTGCTGAGCCTGGTTTGGCAAATGTTGCACACCACAGTCCGTCGGTCATCCGGTGTTTCCTTAAAGAACCTCCAGACTTCTGAAGATCTAGCCCTCGCCGCAAGAGCCCTCACCACGGGAGCTTCACTAGTTGACACATTTGGCGCTGATGCACCAGCTCTGGCCCTGCCTCTCCGTCTGGCCCCACCACTGCCTCTTCCAACCTGTTCTAGTCGAGGACTCTCCTCCGTCTCAGAAGCACTGTGTTCACCCGGCCTCTCAACCCAGCTTGGGTCTGTCACCTCATCATCCTCCGATCCCTCAGTCTGCTCCCCCCTCGGACTTCCTGCCCTGACAACAACTTCCCCACTGTCTGACAACCGTGTCTCCTCATCGTCGGACACCTCTTTACACACTTCCACTACGTCAAGAAGGTCATCATCACCCACAGACTGTGACTGGTGGAAAACCTGGGCATCGGAAAATTGCTCAGCAGCAACCGGACAAGTGGTTTGTGACTGTGGGAAGGGTCCAGAAAACAGTTCCTCAGAGTATGCCGGTTCAAATGCCAAATTTTCCTGGGAGGGGGCAGACTGGGGGGGAGGAGGCTGAGGTGCAGGAGCTGGAGGAGTGGCGATTTCGGTGACATGGGTGGACTGCGTGGAAGACTGACTGGTGGACAAATTGCTCGAAGCATTGTCAGCAATCCACGACATCACCTGTTCGCACTGTTCTGGCCTCAACAGTGCTCTACCACGAGTCCCAGTAACTTCAGACATGAACCTAGGGAGTGTAGCTCTGCGGCGTTCCCCTGCTCCCTCATAAGCAGGTGGTGTCTCACCCCGCCCAGGACCACGGCCTCTGACCCCTGCAGTAGTTGGACGCCCACGTCCCCGCCCTCGTCCTCTACCCCTAGCCCTCGGGTTAAACATTTTTAAAATGAGAGTTATAACTTTAATTTTTTTTTAACTTTTTTTTGTGTTTTTTGTTTTTTTTTTTGTTTTTTTTTTTTTTGTTTTTTTTGTTTTTTTTTGTGTTTTTGAGTTTTTAAAACCAAACGATGCTATCCTATTGCTATGGCTATTTTCTAGCCAAGTATGAAAGCACACTACTATGCCAGATGAGATGACACTGAGTTATTAAACAAAATAAACGTAAAATAAAAAAGGACAAATGGCAGACTGTGCCTAATTGAAATCCAACCCCTACTAAATTTTCCCACTTCGGTCTTTGCTATGGATATGTGCGTCACTAAGCGCAAAACACAGCGGTCGCAAGTCTCACTACAAATTGCTCAGAATTGGCTAGTACATGCACTGCAGCAAGTACAGCCACCAGCAGATCAACCAGAAATCAAATATATAACGCTACTGTAGGCGTAAGCCGTTTGGATTCTCCTATGGCTATTTTCTAGCCAAGTATGAAAGCACACTACTATGCCAGATGAGATGACGCTGAGTTATTAAACAAAATAAACGTAAAATAAAAAAGGACAAATGGCAGACTGTGCCTAATTGAAATCCAACCCCTACTAAATTTTCCCACTTCGGTCTTTGCAATGGATATGTGCGTCACTAAGCGCAAAACACAGCGGTCGCAAGTCTCACTACAAATTGCTCAGAATTGGCTAGTACATGCACTGCAGCAAGTACAGCCACCAGCAGATCAACCAGAAATCAAATATATAACGCTACTGTAGGCGTAAGCCGTTTGGATTCTCCTATGGCTATTTTCTAGCCAAGTATGAAAGCACACTACTATGCCAGATGAGATGACGCTGAGTTATTAAACAAAATAAACGTAAAATAAAAAAGGACAAATGGCAGACTGTGCCTAATTGAAATCCAACCCCTACTAAATTTTCCCACTTCGGTCTTTGCTATGGATATGTGCGTCACTAAGCGCAAAACACAGCGGTCGCAAGTCTCACTACAAATTGCTCAGAATTGGCTAGTACATGCACTGCAGCAAGTACAGCCACCAGCAGATCAACCAGAAATCAAATATAACGCTACTGTAGGCGTAAGCCGTTTGGATTCTCCTATGGCTATTTTCTAGCCAAGTATGAAAGCACACTACTATGCCAGATGAGATGACGCTGAGTTATTAAACAAAATAAACGTAAAATAAAAAGGACAAATGGCAGACTGTGCCTAATTGAAATCCAACCCCTACTAAATTTTCCCACTTCGGTCTTTGCAATGGATATGTGCGTCACTAAGCGCAAAACACAGCGGTCGCAAGTCTCACTACAAATTGCTGACAATTGGCTAGTAGATGCACTGCAGCAAGTACAGCCACCAGCAGATCAACCAGAAATCAAATATATAACGCTACTGTAGGCGTAAGCCGTTTGGATTCTCCTATGGCTATTTTCTAGCCAAGTATGAAAGCACACTACTATGCCAGATGAGATGACACTGAGTTATTAAACAAAATAAACGTAAAATAAAAAAGTTAAAATGGCAGACTGTGCCTAATTGAAATCCAACCCCTACTAAATTTTCCCACTTTGGTGTTTGAGGTGGATATGTGTGCCACTAAGAGCTAAACACAACGGTAGCAAGTCCCCCTGCTAATTCCTCACAAAATGGTACTAGATGCAAATAAAAAAAAAAAAAAGTAGAACGTTATTGTAGCCCTAAGAAGGGCTGTTGGGTTCTTGGAGAATCACTCCTGCCTAACAGTAAGCTAATAGAACACCCTAACGCTTTCCCTGACCAGCAGCAGCTCTCTCCCTAGCGGCATCCAGACACAGAATGATCCGAGCAGCGCGGGCAGCGGCTAGTCTATCCCAGGGTCACCTGATCTGGCCAGCCAACCACTGCTATCGACGTGTAAGGGTACCACGTCATGCTGGGTGGAGTGCAGAGTCTCCTGGCTTGTGATTGGCTCTGTTTCTGGCCGCCAAAAAGCAAAACGGCGGGAGCTGCCATTTTCTCGAGCGGGCGAAGTATTCGTCCGAGCAACGAGCAGTTTCGAGTACGCTAATGCTCGACCGAGCATCAAGCTCGGACGAGCATGTTCGCTCATCTCTATTTATTACACATGCAATATTTATCCAACAGCCTCAAAAAATAGAAGTAAGATCTAGTCACCACAGGGAATACAATAATGAAGGAATATTAAAAAAAAGTAGCTTGGTTCTTAAGTTGCTTAAGGGGTTAATTAAGGTTTTTTTATTGATATGTAAAAAGCCAGAGGAAAGGATTGATCCACTGCTAAAATTCCTCACTCCTTTACTGCCAATAAATTGTGCTAGTGCTTTATTCATGATCAACAAGTCAGAGCCTACGTTAGGAGAATGGGTTCTGTATGGATGTTGCTTTATGGTATCAGATATTTGCACTTCTTAAATATGGGATTGTTTGAAGTATCTCTCGCTGAGCATGCCTGACTTTGGGCCTGATTGTATAACATGGGTACACGTATACAGCACAAGTATACAGACACCCCGAAAATGTGAGTTTGATCACACAAAAATATATAAAACTGCACATAAGCAACGTTAAAATAAACATAAAAATAGTTTAACATTAGAGATGAGCGAACATACTCGTTCGAGCATTAGCGTACTCGAAACTGCTCGTTGCTCGGACGAATACTTCGCCCGCTCGAGAAAATGGCATCTCCCGCCGTTTTGCTTTTTGGCGGCCAGAAACAGAGCCAATCACAATCCAGGAGACTCTGCACTCCACCCAGCATGACGTGGTACCCTTACACGTCGATAGCAGTGGTTGGCTGGCCAGATCAGGTGACCCTGGAATAGACTAGTCCCTGCCTGCGCTGCTCGGATCATTCTGTGTCTGGATGCCGCTAGGGAGAGAGCTGCTGCTGGTCAGGGAAAGCGTTAGGGTGTTCTATTAGAATAGTGTTAGGCAGGAGTGATTCTACAAGAACCCAACAGCCCTTCTTAGGCCTACAATAACGTTATACTTTTTTTTTTTTATTTGCTTGTGGCTGGGCTTGCTGGCACTAGTAGTGCAGCTAGTACCATATTGTGAGGAATTTGCAGGGGGACTTGCTACCGTTGTGTTTAGCTCTTAGTGACACGCATATCCACCTCAAACACCAAAGTGGGACAATTTATTAAGGGTTTGATTAGAATTAGGCAGAGTCTGCTGATTTATTATTTTTTTTTTACCTTTATTTCATTTTATAGCTCAAACTCATCTTGCAAAGCAGTGTGCTCTCATTGTAGGCTACAAAATAGCCATAGGAGAACCCCATCGGCTTACTTAGGCCTACAATAGCGTTATATTTTCCTTTTTTTTGGTTTGCTTGTGGCTGGGCTTGCTGGCACTAGTAGTGCAGCTAGTACCATATTGTGAGGAATTTGCAGTGAGACTTGGGACCGTTGTGTTTAGCTCTTAGTGACACACATATCCACCTCAAACACCGTAGTGGGACAATTTATTAGGGGTTTGATTAGAATTAGGCAGAGTCTGCTGATTTTTTTTTTTTTTTTTACCTTTATTTCATTTTATAGCTCAAACTCTTCTTGCAAAGCAGTGTGCTTTCAGTGTAGGCTACAAAATAGCCATAGGAGAACCCCAACGGCTTACTTAGGCCTACAATAGCGTTATATTTTCCTTTTTTTGGTTTGCTTGTGGCTGGGCTTGCTGGCATTAGTAGTGCAGCTAGTACCATATTGTGAGGAATTTGCTGGGAGACCTGCGACCGTTGTGTTTAGCTCTTAGTGATATGCATATCCACCTCAAACACTGAAGTGGGACAATTTATTAGGGGTTTGATTAGAATTAGGCAGAGTCTGCTGATTTTTTTTTTTTTTTTACCTTTATTTCATTTTATAGCTCAAACTCATCTTGCAAAGCAGTGTGCTCTCATTGTAGGCTACAAAATAGCCATAGGAGAACCCCAACGGCTTACTTAGGCCTACATTAGCGTTATATTTTCCTTTTTTTGGTTTGCTTGTGGCTGGGCTTGCTGGCATTAGTAGTGCAGCTAGTACCATATTGTGAGGAATTTGCAGTGAGACTTGGGACCGTTGTGTTTAGCTCTTAGTGACACACATATCCACCTCAAACTCCGTAGTGGGACAATTTATTAGGGGTTTGATTAGAATTAGGCAGAGTCTGCTGATTTATTTTTTTTTTTTTACCTTTATTTCATTTTATAGCTCAAACTCTTCTTGCAAAGAGTGTGCTTTCAGTGTAGGCTACAAAATAGCCATAGGAGAACCCCAACGGCTTACTTAGGCCTACAATAGCGTTATATTCTCCTTTTTTTGGTTTGCTTGTGGCTGGGCTTGCTGGCATTAGTAGTGCAGCTAGTACCATATTGTGAGGAATTTGCTGGGAGACCTGCGACCGTTGTGTTTAGCTCTTAGTGACACGCATATCCACCTCAAACACCGAAGTGGGACAATTTATTAGGGGTTTGATTAGAATTAGGCAGAGTCTGCTGATTTTTTTTTTTTTTTTACCTTTATTTCATTTTATAGCTCAAACTCATCTTGCAAAGCACAAAATCCAGTTATGTGCTGTCAGTGTAGGTTAGAAACTAGCCATAGCAATAGGATAGCATCGTTTTGGTTAAAAAAAAAAAAAAAATAAAAAATAAAATAAACACAAAAAAAAAAAAATTAAAAGTTTACACTTTAATTTGGAAAATGTTTAACCCGAGGGCTAGGGTTAGAGGACGAAGGCGTGGACGTGGGCGTCCAACTACTGCAGGGTCATGGGCGGGGTGAGACACCACCTGCTGATGAGGGAGCAGGGGAACGCCGCAGAGCTACACTCCCTAGGTTCATCATGTCTCAAGTTACTGGGACTCGTGGTAGAGCACTGTTGAGGCCAGAACAGTGCGAAGAGGTGATTTCGTGGATTGCGGACAATGCTTCTAGCCATTTGTCCACCAGTCAGTCTTCCACGCAGTCCACCCATGTCACCGAAATCAGCACTCCTCTGCTCCTCCACCTCAGCCTCCTTCCCCCCAGTCTGCCAACTCCCAGCAAAATTTGGCATTTGAAGCGGCATACTCTGAGGAACTGTTTTCTGAACCCTTCCCACAGTCACAAACCACTTGTCCGGTTGCTGCTGAGCAATTTTCCGATGCCCAGGTTTTCCACCAGTCGCAGTCTGTGGGTGATGATGACATTATTGACGTAGTGGAAGAAGTGTGTAAAGAGGTGTCGGACGATGAGGAGACACAATTGTCAGACAGTGGTGAAGTTGTTGTCAGGGCAGGAAGTCCGAGGGGGGAGCAAACTGAGGGATCGGAGGATGATGAGGTGACAGACCCAAGCTGGGTTGATAGGCCGGGTGAACACAGTGCTTCTGAGATGGAGGCGAGTCCTATAGCAGAACAGGTTGGAAGAGGCAGTGGTGGGGCCAGACGGAGAGGCAGGGCCAGAGCTGGTGCATCAGCGCCAAATGTTTCCCGTAGTCAAGCTCCCGTGGCGAGGGCTAGATTTTCAGAAGTCTGGAGGTTCTTTAAAGAAACACCGGATGACCGATGGACTGTGGTGTGCAACCTTTGCCAAACCAGGATCAGCAGGGGTTCCACCACTACTAGCTTAACTACCACCAGTATGCGCAGGCATATGAATGCTAAACACCCCACTCAATGGCACCAAGCCCATTCACCTCCGGCCGGGCACACCACTGCTCCTTCCCCTGTGTCATCTGCTAGTCAGCCCCCTGCCCAGGACCACGGCCCAAACACCTCCCGTGCGAAAACCCCATCTTCGCCTCCACGATCCTCCGCAGCAACCACCAGCGTTCAGCTCTCCATACCCCAGACGCTGGAGCGCAAAAGGAGGAATAGCGCAACCCACCCACACGCCCAAGCCCTCAACATCAAGTTGCTTAGCCTGGAGATGCTGCCCTATAGGCTGGTAGAGACCGAGGCCTTTCGAAACCTCATAGCGGCGGCCGCCCCTCGGTATTCGGTCCCCAGCCGCCACTACTTTTCCCGATGTGCCGTCCCAGCCCTGCACAAGCACGTGTCAGAGAACATCATCCGTGCCCTGACCAACGCCGTTTCTGACAAGGTCCACCTGACCACAGACACGTGGACGAGTGCTGCTGGGCAGGGCCACTATATATCGCTGACGGCACATTGGGTTAACTTGGTGGAGGCTGGGACCGAGTCTGACCCTGGAGCTGCTCATATACTGCCAACGCCGAGGATTGCGGGGCCTACCTCGGTCCAGGTCTCAAAGGCCTACTATGCCTCCTCCCACCCCTCCTCCACCTCCTCCTCCTCCGAATTACCATCCGTGGGCATGGCGCCATCAGTCGGTAGCTCTAGGCACAGCAGCAGTGCCATTGCTAAGCGACAGCAGGCGGTGCTCAAACTGCTGAGCCTAGGCGATTAAAGGCACACCGCCCAAGAGCTATTACAGGGCATCACGGCGCAGACTGATCTGTGGCTGGCACCGCTGAACCTGAAGCCAGGCATGGTTGTGTGTGACAACGGCCGTAACCTGGTGGCGGCTCTGCAACTCGGCAGACTGACACATGTGCCATGCCTGGCCCATGTGTTAAATCTCATAGTTCAGCGTTTCCTCAAGACATACCCCAATCTGTCTGATTTGCTCACAAAGGTGCGCCGCATCTGTGTGCATTTCAGGAAGTCCAGCACAGATGCTGCCACTCTCAGGGCAGCGCAGCGCCGCCTCCAACTGCCCGCTCACCGACTGTTGTGCGACGTGCCCACGAGGTGGAATTCAACACTGACCATGTTATCCAGAGTTTACCAGCAGCGCAGAGCGATTGTAGACTGCCAGATGTCAACTTCCACCAGAAGTGGTAGTCAGGTCAGTCAGCTTCCTCAAGTCTACAATGAGGAGTGGACGTGGATGTCTGATATCTGTCAGGTGCTGAGTAACTTTGAGGAGTCAACACAGATGGTCAGTGGCGATGCCGCCATCATCAGCCTCACCATCCCGCTGCTTGGCCTGTTGAAAAACTCTCTGGTCAGCATGAAGTCGGAAGCTTTGCGCTCGTCACAAGAGACGGGGGAAGAAGATTCCCTTGTTGATAGCCAAAGCACCCTTAGGTCTGTTTCTCAGCGCATATCGGAGGAGGTGGAGGAGGATGAGGAGGAAGAGGAGGAGAATGTTGGCGAGACAGAAGAGGGGACCATTGTTCAGTCCTTCACTGTTCAGCTTGTATGGGCAGAAGAAGAGGAGTTGGAGGAGTTGGAGGAGGAGGAAATGGGCAGTCAGGCCAGTGAGGGGAGTGAATTTTTGCGCGTTGGGACTCTGGCGCATATGGCAGATTTTATGCTAGGCTGCCTATCCCGTGACCCTCGCGTTCAAAGAATTTATTCCAGCACCGATTACTGGGTATTCACTCTCCTGGACCCACGGTACAAGCAAAATCTTTCCACTCTCATCCCTGGAGAGGAAAGGAGTGTGAGAATGCATGAATACCAGCAGGCCCTGGTGCACAAGCTGAAACAGTATTTCCCTTCTGACAGCGCTAGCGGCAGAGGGCGTACTTCTGCGGGACAAGTAGCGAGGGAGAGTAGGCGAGCAGGCAGCTTGTCCAGCACTGGCAGGGGTACGCTTTACAAGGCCTTTGCCAGTTTTATGTCACCCAAGCAAGACACTGTCACCTGTCCCCAGTCTCAGCAGAGTAGGGCTGATCTTTACAGAAAGATGGTGAGGGAGTACGTAGCTGACCATACCATCGTCCTAAATGATCACACAGCTCCCTACAACTACTGGGTTTCAAAGCTGGACATGTGGCACGAACTGGCGCTGTACGCCTTGGAGGTTCTTGCCTGCCCTGCCGCTAGCGTGTTGTCCGAGCGGGTTTTCAGTGCAGCTGGTGGCATCATCACCGATAAGCGTACACGCCTGTCGACTGACAGCGCTGACAGGCTGACGCTTATCAAGATGAATAAAGCCTGGATTTCTCCGGATTTTCATTCTCCAACAGGTGGAAGAAGCTCAACCTGAATAATGTATGCACTCCTCCTCCTCATTGTACACTAAAGCATAGGAAACTGGCTATTTTTTGCCAGGGCCAACTGGCTCTAGCTATAGTACTCTATGTATTTAATTTTTCTGGAGGGCCACCTACCCGGTCCTCTGTTTTAAGCAATTTTTGGGAGTGCCACATACAGGCACTAAATCTATTTAATTTTTCTGGAGGACCACCTACCTGCTCCTCTGGTTTGAAAACTTTTTTGGACTGCCACATACAGGCACTCAATTTATTTAATTTTTCTGGAGGACCACCTACCTGCTCCTCTGGTTTGAAAACTGTTTTGGACTGCCACATACAGGCACTATCCAAATTAAATTGTCTCCATAGCAGCCTCCACATGTCGTCTTTTTAGCTGGCTCCACACGTTGTCTCCATTGCTACCTCCACACGTCATCGCCATAGCTGCCTCCAAAAGTCGTCCATATAGCTGCCTCCATACATGGTCTCCTTATCAAACGAACTGTGTCAGGCAGAATTTTGGGTTGTTTTCATGGATTCCACATCAAACTTGTTAACTTTGTCGCCACCCTGCTGTGTAATCCACAAAATATACTGGCAAACTTTTATCATTTACCAATATTATTTCAGCGCTTCTTGCGCATCTGTTTACATTCCCCTCACCCGCCATATCCTAAACTTATAAGAACGCTACTACACTTGATCTTATACAAAAGGTTCTTAGAAGTGCTGTTTGGGGAGTAGCCTAGAGACAGGGGCTTGGATTGGCGAAAGCTCGCCTGGCTGCGGAGCGCCAGCTCCATCTCAAGATCCAACTAACATAGTTTTAACTGCAGCACCTTTAATCTACTACTAGTTCACTGCCTCCATACATGGTCTCCTTATCAAACGAACTGTGTTTGGCAGAATTTTGGGTTGTTTGCATGGATTCCACATCAAACTTGTTAACTTTGTCGCCACCCTGCTGTGTAATCCACAAAATATACTGGCAAACTTTTATCATTTACCAATATTATTTCAGCGCTTCTTGCGCATCTGTTTACATTCCCCTCACCCGCCATATCCTAAACTTATAAGAACGCTACTACACTTGATCTTATACAAAAGGTTCTTAGAAGTGCTGTTTGGGTAGTAGCCTAGAGACAGGGGCTTGGATTGGCGAAAGCTAGCCTGGCAGCGGACCACCAGCTCCATCTCAAGAACCAACTAACATAGTTTTAACTGCAGCACCTTTAATCTACTACTAGTTCACTGCCTCCATACATCGTCCCCTTATCAAACGAGCTGTGTCAGGCAGAATTTTCAGGTGTTTCACCAGATACATAGTGGAACGCGGCCCATCTGTCGCCGCCATGCTGGAGACCTGAAGTTGCAATCATAGCAGCGCAATATGAATGCCCCATACTCATTACTTTCTGGGCGGCTGTGTTGGCACATTATTTACTGGGGGAATGTGTGGGCACATTACTTTCTGGAGGGCTGTGTTGGCACATTATTTACTGGGAGGATGTGTGGGGACATTACTGGGCAGATGTGTGTGGGGACATTACTGGGGGAATGTGCGGGGGACATTACTGGTGGTAGTTGTGTGGGGGGACATTACTGGGGGTAACTGTGTGGGGCACATTTCTTTTGGCGCGTTCCCACATGACACTAGGAGAGGCCTCAGTTTGATCTCACATATTTTCCAGTGAAACACATGTGATCAGTAACAAGCACCTGGTTTTGTTTAAATGCAAGACAAATGTGGGAGTGCAGGCTTACAGTATTTGGGGAGATTGTTAAGGGCAGCAGCAGCATAATACTGTCAGGGAACCAGGATGTAGGGACAATGAGGAACATAAGATGTGGTGATGCCTAATGGAGAAGATGGAGGACACGTCAACTGCAGGCAGTGAATGTAACAAGTAGGGATTTCTCCTCTTTTTCTGTAGCTGTATATACCCCCAGTAAAGTTGTTATTGGCACAACCAAATGTGAGGGGGTTATGTACAGGAGTGGGCATTACGTAAAGTGCATTGGGGCCTGTGACCCAAATCTTTTACCACCAAAGCAACGGCCCTTTATTCATCTGTGTTATAGGTTCCAACAAGAATGTATTTGTCCATTCCACCACTTTGAAACAAAATGGCAGGCATAGGTATCATTGTGGTCTAAAAAAGGGAGAGGAGGTGGAGGAAGAAAGAGGTGACTGGGCTTCATGAGTCACAGGATCTGGTGGAGCCTTGGTCAAAGGAAGCAAGTGTGCCCCTTACAGATGTCAGTCCAAAGGACACAAAAATCAAATACTTTGCTAAAGCTCACATCTCAGACATCGCCTGGTCAACCCTTCTTTCTATCTCCCAATGCAGCAGACTTCTCACCATTTACCAACACTGACGTGGAATGACAACTTACAGAAAGAAGTAATGTGAAAAAAGTACAGTCCCAAAAGTGTCCATCTCCAATAACCTGTCCAGCTATCCAAAAGCAAGAAGCATCAGTATATTCTGCAACAAGTGTGAAGCTTTATGAGGCCGGAAAAGTGGAAAAGACCCGGTGACTGTGACGTGAGGGGAAATAACTATATGGCTTGCCTCTAGAATGTCAAGTGCCCGGGACTGCACATAAAAAAAGCCCAGGGATACTCTAATGGGGTGACATACATACCATTACAATCCACACACCTACCAGCCTACAAGCATAAAACCCAAAAGAGGCAAACACCGCATTCCAGAAGTTCTATGCAGTTCTATATTTGGATAATGAGCAAGGAGAAGGCGATGTGCGACAATATTTTGCGGGAGTATGGCTCCAGAAAAAAAAAACAGGCTCAGTCAGATATCCTTAATGCCGACATTACGGCGGCAGTAATAGGTAGATTTATCAGTAACTTAAAAAAATGACACAGCTCCAGGCCCATGGTAGAGTTTTATAAAACCCTCAAGAGTAAAATCACCCCAGTTTTAATACCCTATGTTAACAACAAACTATGGAATGAATATATCCCCCTGCACTCTAAAACAGCACACATTAAACTACTGCACAAATTAAGAAAGACTTGTTAAACCCAGGATCATGCCAGCACTAGTGGGGAGGGCCCAAGGGGGATACATCAATGGGAGGGCAGCAGTGACAAATGTAAGGGAGGTCCTAGCCATTCTAGATGGCATACAGTTCTGCCACCAGCAAGGAGAACATCCAGTATTGGTGTCCCTAGACGCTGAAAAAGCATTTGACAATATAATATGGCCCTGGCTGTGGACGGTCCTACAGAAATTTGGTATCTCAAGAAGTTTTGTACATTTTTGAAAGGTCTGTAGTGAATCCATTTGAGCTCCAAAAAGGCACACACCAGGGTTGCATGCTAGCGCCACTGCACTTTGACCTGGCGCTTAAGCCATTGGCTAGAGCTTTAGAGGTCTCAAAGTGAGATAAAGAGGTGAAGCTAGCTATGTTTGCGGATTATGTTATCCTCTTCCTCTCTAACCCTAAGCTTCAACTTCTGCCAGTTTTAAGCCACATAATGGACATAATGGCCAGTTTTCGAGATTTCACATTAACGTTTCCAAGAGTAAAGTGATAGATCTTTTACGGAATCGCTGGGACCCAGGCTGGCCTTCCCCTGACTTTGGAATTAAACTTGTAAGCTCACACCTGACATACCTTGACATACATATTGGTCGTTCCATATATACGCTTAACTACCCTCCCTTTGTGAAGAAGAACAAGACTGTTGGAACTGACGCACTTTCAAGAGCTCCCCCTTACAATGTTGGGTAGGTATCTCTTGATTAAAATGATTCCCTTTCCCAGGCTCCTATATCCACTTCAAACTAATTTGGTGTTGTTAAAACATGCAGATGTAAACAAGCTGATGACGGCTTTCCAGTCTTTTATTTGATGGGCCAAGAGACCTTGAATAGCGGCACATAAACTCATGCTGAGTAAGCTGGAGGGTGCGGTAAATCTCCCGAACCTTAGAGGGTATAATCTTGCTAACCTTTTACGCCACGTTTGGGTTTATGCCACTAATAATTTCTCTAACATGGAGTTGGAGAAAGCGCCTCATGACTTAGTGGCACTCCTAAACACAAAATATACCAGGTGGCCTCCAATGGCAAAAAAGTCAATTGTGCTAGGGGATACATTAGTGGCATGGAAAGAGGTCTGGAAACTGTACAATCACCCTTTTTTACTTTCTAAACAGATGCCTCTTTGGTGTCACAGGAAATTCTTCCCAAGTTCGGAAAGCATGTTATACCGCCCATGGAAAAATATGGGACTGAAGACAGTGGGCAACTTACTTCACAAGACAGAACCACACTGGCTGGAATTACAACTTAAATACTCATTGACAGGATGTGTATCATATACATACCACAAGTTACAAATCTTTCTGAGATGACGTGACTAAGTAGGCAACTGAAACGTCCTTCACAAGTCTACTGTGTACCCCACATAGAACACGCTCCATCTTAATATTATATCTTGATCTCAAAGGGCAGCTCCGTAAGGGAATGCAGTTGACAGTGGGAAGATGCTGGGCACGCAAATTCCCAGAGAGGGGAGTATATGAGGGATGCAGGAAAGGGTGGCAGCAAGTCTGCAAATGTGTACAGAGTGAAAAATGGAAGGAAACATTTTTTAGAATTCTTTACTAGAGATGAGCGAGCACTAAAATGCTCGGGTGCTCGTTATTCGAGACGAACTTTTCCAGATGCTCGAGTGCTCGTATCGAATAACGAGCCCCATTGAAGTCAATGGGAGACCCAAGCATTTTTTTAATAAAACTGAACAGTAAAAGAACAGTGCAAAAAAAAAAATTCCAGATGTTTGCAGATGTTTTACTTGTAAGAACACATTGAAATAACACTATTCTTCACTTTGCAGGTGTTCGCGCGTGTCTCCCGCTAAGATAGGAGATGTGCACGAACATCTGGAATGTGAAGAATATTGTTCTTTCAATGTGTTCTGCACTTAAATGCTCCTGTGTTCACTGTTTTTAATGTTTTAATTCTATTCTTCACTTTGCAGGTGTGCGCGCGTGTCTCCCGATAGGACCATTTAAGTGCAGAACACATTGAAAGAACAATATTCTTCACATTCCAGATGTTCCGAACATCTCCGAACCTAGCGGGAGACACGCGTGAACACCTGGAAAGTGAAGAATAGTGTTATTTCAATGTGTTCTTACAAGTAAAACATCTGCAAACATGTGTAATATTTTTTTTTACAATAAAAATACTTTTATTCAATTTATTTTATCAATTTACTGCTCGATCTCGAGCCGGCGAGATACTCGTCCGAGTAACGAGCCGGTCCGAGTATGCTAATACTCGACCGAGCAGTATACTCGGACGAGTATACTCGCTCATCTCTATTCTTTACCCTTCGAACCCTATTCGGATTCAATCTACTTAAAATCTACTTTTCTATGACATGGAAGAGGATCAAGAGGATGGAAACATAATGCCCTCTTACTTGTAACAAAATGATGCATAATGAACCACTGGTTTAAACCCTCTATGCCCACTATTTCTGAGGTCATATAGGGCTAGATAGGCTAGAAATGTTGTGCCACAAAGAAAAACAATCTAAGGGCTTCTTCTGGAAAGGGAGGGTCTTTTTTGTAACGCATACGACTAGAGCGGAAATTGTACACCTAACTCAGAGGTACAATACAGAGTTTCTAAACTCTGTGGGGGCTCTACAACTTTAATCATTACATCCAACTCCATTTGTAAGATATGTTGCTGCTCAGGGACAATGTTCCCTTACAGTTTAATTGTGCTGTGGGTCAGGAGTAATATTTTACAACACAAAATCATATATAATAGTAAACTCAAAATATCCATATGTGATCTTGAACTCCATTAAAGGTGTATTCCCAAGAAGACAAGTTTCTTAAATATACTCAGGATAACAAAATAACACATTCTCTAATTCATTGTTATTAACAAAAATATAGCATTTCACAGATATACAGTAAGTCCAATCTGTCTCTATTAGTCCTGTTGAACACAATTTCAATTTCCCCTAGACATGACCCTGAATTTTCTGACAAAGAGTCGGGGAAGCCATCTTGGATTTCTGTGTGACGGCCGTGCAGCTGAGATTTCTGTCTCTCTCGCTCTCTGCCTCTAGTCCCGCCCCCTACATTTCAGGATGGAGCTCACAGACAGTTCCTGCCAGCAAACACCACATCCTGAGAGAGAAGCTGCAAGCTACAGGCAGATAAGTTCTTTATCTTGGGAGGAAAGCACAGGAGATCTCATAGTGTGAGAAAAGATATGTAGCAGAGCTGACAGTGTGTAATAGGCATCTCATCTCTCAGGCATCTTTCATCTCTCTTTCTATGTGTCAGATGCTAGCAAAATGTTCAGAAGCTAAATGAAAGTGTATATAAACCTGTACCCTGATAATCTAACCACATTGTCAGCTCACAGCACAAGATGGATCATAAAGTGATGGAAGCAGTAGTGTGATGGATACAAAAAAGAAACAATGTTCTCCAGCACTTCTATAGACAAAAAGTAAAAACATAGCTTTCATTGAAGATTGTAAAAAATGTAGAGTACATCCACATGCAAAAAGACAGGCAGAGTTATGCGTTTCAAACCGTTACATACAGCTCTTAGTCATGATCTAAAAATCTGAACTAGTGCACAAGTTAAAAATGCTGCAAACATCTGTGAATCAAGTCATGTGGAATCACAATGTTCCTCCTTGTCACGATTACACCTATTGCTGAATGCTAAGAAAAAAACAGAGGAGAAAAAAAACACATATTCAGAAGGATAGAGAGTGCACACTAAACATATCAATACCAAAACATTAAATCTGTTCTATTATTTTGCCCTCTTGGATGCCTTGTGTCCAATCTTAATATCCAAAAAGCTTATCTGTTTCTGAATTTCCTAACCTAGTCTCAGTCTGAATGGGTCAGGGGTGCAGATATTGAAAGTGTCTCATCCCCTCCTCCTCTTTATATGTAAATCCTTTACAGATAATATTAGGTGACATGTGAATAACAGTCAGAGCAATGTTTAACATATTGGGGCAGATTTATCAAGCAGTCTGAAAGTCAGAATATTTCCAGTTGCCCATGGCAACCAATCACAGCTCAGCTTTCATTTCACCAGTGCTCATGAATATTTTAAAGGGGAGCTGTGATTGGTTGCCATGGGCAATTGGAAATATTCTGACTTTCAGACACTTGATAAATCTGCCCCAATGTTATCTCTATATGTATTATTATGTGACATTTCTTTTTCTTTGTTCAATGAAAACAAAATAAAAGGTTTAAAAAAACACTACATTTCGTCTTTAAAAAAAAAACACTACAACTAAAGTGACATAAAAAAGTTAGGTTCTGTAAAAGACATTGATGAAAAAAAACTGAAAATTGGCCTGGAAAACAGATGAGCTGATATTTTCCTCACTTCTTTTTAATGAAGATGTACTTTTTTCTTTTTACACTAGTTCATCTTGACATTGTTTTAAAATGTTCTGTATTAAAGGTGTTAATCTGATAACAATTCTTAAATAAATCAAAGAAACTTGCTGCCTACTTTGAATAAATGAACATGTGCCATTACTAAGTCATCTCAATCAGTAGTATGTCACCCCGAGTCACTGCGGAAATAACGAGCGATCCTGGACATGGTGACTGGTGTCACAGTGCCCCATTCCATTGTGTGAATAACTACCAGAGGAGAAGCTTTAGATCTCTGACACAAAGAAACCGACAAAACGCTCTTCCTGTTATTTGCTTAGAACACCAGCCAAATGTTCGTTTTTCTCAGCAAGAAATATTAAAAACTGGAAGATTTCCTAAAATCTTTTTCATGTTAATTAAAGTCAATGAAACATTTAATTATTGCATTTCAAAAACATCTTGTTTATATATTTTACTTGTGATTAACCCCTTAACGCTCTGCGCCGTAGCTCTACGGCGCAGAGGTATAAGGGATGTATGAGGAGGGCTCACGGGCTGAAAAATGAAATAAAAAATTATCAAAATGTTGCACAGACCTCAAAATGGTAGCAATGAAAACGTTGCCTCATTTCGCAAAAATGACACCTCACACATCTCTGTGCGCCAAAGTATGAAAAAGTTATTAGCGTCAGAAGATGGCAAAAAAATTTTTTTCTTTTTTGTACACATTCGTTTAATTTTTGAAAATGTATTAAACCACAATAAAACCTATATAAATTTGGTATCACCGCGATCGCACCAAACCAAAGAATAAAGCTGAGGTGTTATTTTGAGTGCACACTCAAAGTCGAAAAACTGAGCCCACAAGAACGTGACGCACATGCGTTTTTTTTTTCAATTTTTCCACATTTGGAATTTTTTTTCAGCTTCGTAGTACACGGTATGTTAAAATAAATAACATTACGGGAAAGTAAAATTTGTTACGCACAAAATAAGCCCTCACACAGGTCTGTACACGTAAAAATGAAAAAGTTATGGATTTTTGAAGTTGGAGAGCGAGAAATGAGTGAAAAAACCCTGCGTCCTTAAGGGGTTAAAAACATTACACATAGCTTGAGGAAACGTTATGTTGACATTCTAATGATGACCACCCCTGCACTCACCACGACAGAATAGTCCATGAAGGAGCTGAATCGTTGGGGAATAAACCACTTAGGCCCCTTTCACACTTGCGTTGCAGATCCCGTCAGAGTCTGATCAGGGTTTGGTCAGTGAAAAACTGACATTTTGCATCAGAGTTCAATCAGTTTTTAGTCAGAGTTTGTTCAGTGTCTCGTTTTTCACGCACGTATCTCCAATGCATTTTCAATACGTTTTTCACGTGCAGATAACACGCATGAAAAAGACTCAGGACTGAGCTCTATCTTTTCTATGGCAATTGATCAGTCAAAAACGCATTGCACTTGCATTGGATTTGCATGTGTCTCAGGAATGATACCTTTATTGGCTAACCAGAAAAATTATATTAGGTGCAAGCTTTCAGGGCACACAGGCCCCTTCTTCAGGCATGGATACCAATGAAGCACTGAGAGAAAAAAAAATATTTGAGGGATGTTACAATAAGATAATTAGTATGGTGAGACTCAATTAAGATAAGCCGGGGCAATAAAGTTAGAGGTTATGTTACACAGAGAAGGGTGATGGGGAGGGGGATGACCTAGGATGGCAGGGGTCTGGCGTGAGTCCATGTAATGAGCCATAAACCCAGGTGCAATATTGAGGCCTTGTGTCAGTGGCTGGAAGGTCATCAGCAGCATGAGCAGAGATTTTCCTTTCTCTGTTGTCCTTAAAGTCACCTTTCAGTATTAGGACCTTTAAATCCTTCTCGCTGTGGCCTGATCCAGAAAAGTGCTTTCATACAGACTAGAGATGAGCGAGCACTAAAATGCTCGGGTACTCGTTATTCGAGACAAACTTTTCCCGATGCTCGAGTGCTCGTCTTGAATAACGAGCCCCATTGAAGTCAATGGGAGACTCGAGCATTTTTCAAGGGGACCAAGGCTCTGCACAGAGAAGCTTGGCCAAACACCTGGGAACCTCAGAAAAGGATGGAAACACCACGGAAATGGACAGGAAACAGCAGGGGCAGCATGCATGGATGCCTCTGAGGCTGCCTAATCGCACCATTATGCAAAAATTATGGGCAACAGCATGGCCATGACAGAGTGACCGAATGAGGCTAGATAGCATCTAAAACATGCAATAATTGACCCTGACACTATAGGGGACGGCATGCAGAGGCAGCGGCAGCAGTGGCAGGCTAGAGAGTCTCATGGCGACATACCCTAAATGGACTCAGGTTTCACCAAAGGAGGTGAAATGATTTCCTATGTGAACAAAATGTTGACGGTATATTTAGTCGATAACACAGCATGGTGGCGACATAGTGACCAAGTTCCATAACGTATCTGGTGAAACACCCGAAAAATGAGCCTGACACAGCTCTTTTGATAAGGGGACGACATGTGGAGGCAGCCATGGAGACGACTTCCATGATTAAGAGCGACAGTATGGGGCATTCATATTGCGCTGCTATGATTGCAACTTCAGGTCTCCAGCATGGCGGCGACAGATGGGCCGAGTTCCACTATGTATCTGGTGAAACACCTGAAAATTCTGCCTGATACAGCTTGTTTGATAAGGGGATGATGTGCTGCATATCCTCTCGTGCTCCAGCGTCTGGGGTATAGAGAGTTTAAATGAGACATTGGTGGACGCTGTGGAGGATCGTGGAGGCAAAATGGACAGGAAACAGCAGGGGCAGCATGCATGGATGCCTCTGAGGCTGCCTAATCTTGGGATAGAGCTGGCGGTCCACTGCCAGGCGAGATTTCGCCTGTCCAAGCCCCTGTCTCTCGGCTCCTCCCCACCCAAAATGGGCCTGGGGGCCAGAAGCGTTTACTTTGAAAAAATTATAATTTTCAAAGCAGGCCGGGTCGTTTGAATATTTCACCTAGGAATAATGGAATAGCATAGTGGTTCTATTTTTAATAGTTTTTACGGAAATGGTTCCATGATTAAGAGCGACAGTATGGGGCATCCATATTGCGCTGCTATGATTGCAACTTCAGGTCTCCAGCATGGCGGCGACAGATGGGCCGAGTTCCACTATGTATCTGGTGAAACACCTGAAAATTCTGCCTGACACAGCTCGTTTGTTAAGGGGACGATGTATGGAGGCAGTGAACTAGTGGTAGATTAAAGGTGCTGCAGTTAAAACTATGTTAGTTGGATCTTGAGATGGAGCTGGCGCTCCGCTGCCAGGCGAGCTTTCGCCAATCCAAGCCCCTGTCTCTAGGCTACTCCCCAAACAGCACTTCTAAGAACCTTTTGTATAAGATCAAGTGTAGTAGCGTTCTTATAAGTTTAGGATATGGCGGGTGAGGGGAATGTAAACAGATGCGCAAGAAGTGCTGAAATAATATCGGTAAATGATAAAAGTTTGCCAGTATATTTTGTGGATTACACAGCAGGGTGGCTACAAAGTTAACAAGTTTGATGTGGAATTCATGAAAACAACCCAAAATTCTGCCTGACACAGCTCGTTTGATAAGGAGACCATGTATGGAGGCAGTGAACTAGTAGTAGATTAAAGGTGCTGCAGTTAAAACTATGTTAGTTGGATCTTGAGATGGAGCTGGCGCTCCGCTGCCAGGCGAGCTTTCGCCAATCCAAGCCCCTGTCTCTAGGCTACTCCCCAAACAGCACTTCTAAGAACCTTTTGTATAAGATCAAGTGTAGTAGCGTTCTTATAAGTTTAGGATATGGCGGGTGAGGGGAATGTAAACAGATGCGCAAAAAGCGCTGAAATAATATCGGTAAATGATAAAAGTTTGCCAGTATATTTTGTGGATTACACAGCAGGGTGGCGACAAAGTTAACAAGTTTGATGTGGAATCCATGAAAACAACCCAAAATTCTGCCTGACACAGTTCGTTTGATAAGGAGACCATGTATGGAGGCAGCTATATGGACGACTTTTGGAGGCAGCTATGGCGATGACGTGTGGAGGTAGCAATGGAGACAACGTGTGGAGCCAGCTAAAAAGACGACATGTGGAGGCTGCTATAGAGACAATTTAATTTGGATAGTGCCTGTACGTGGCAGTCCAAAAAAGTTTTCAAACCAGAGGAGCAGGTAGGTGGTCATCCAGAAAAATTAAATAGATTGAGTGCCTGTATGTGGCACTCCCAAAAATTGCTTAAAACAGAGGACCGGGTAGGTGGCCCTCCAGAAAAATTAAATACATAGAGTACTATAGCTAGAGCCAGTTGGCCCTGGCAAAAAATAGCCAGTTTCCTATGCTTTAGTGTACAAAGAGGAGGAGAAGGAGGACAATGAGGAGGAGGAGTGCATACATTATTCAGATTGAGCTTCTTTCACCTGGTGGAGAATGAAAATCCAGAGAAATCCAGGCTTTATTCATCTTGATAAGCGTCAGCCTGTCAGCGCTGTCAGTCGACAGGCGTGTATGCTTATCGGTGATGATGCCACCAGCTGCACTGAAAACCCGCTCAGACAACACGCTAGCGGCAGGGCAGGCAAGAACCTCCAAGGCGTACAGCGCCAGTTCGTGCCACATGTCCAGCTTTGAAACCCAGTAGTTGTAGGGGCTGTGTGATCATTTAGGACGATGGTATGGTCAGCTACGTACTCCCTCACCATCTTTCTGTAAAGATCAGCCCTACTCTGCCGAGACTGGGGACAGGTGACAGTGTCTTGCTGGGGTGACATAAAACTGGCAAAGGCCTTGTAAAGCGTACCCCTGCCAGTGCTGGAAAAGCTGCCTGCTCGCCTACTCTCCCTTGCTACTTGTCCCGCAGAAGTACGCCCTCTGCCGCTAGCGCTGTCAGAAGGGAAATACTGTTTCAGCTTGTGCACCAGGGCCTGCTGGTATTCATGCATTCTCACACTCCTTTCCTCTCCAGGGATGAGAGTGGAAAGATTTTGCTTGTACTGTGGGTCAAGGAGAGTGAATACCCAGTAATCGGTGCTGGAATAAATTCTTTGAACGCGAGGGTCACGGGATAGGCAGCCTAGCATGAAATCTGCCATATGCGCCAGAGTCCCAACGCGCAAGAATTCACTCCCCTCACTGGCCTGACTGCCCATTTCCTCCTCCTCCAACTCCTCTTCTTCTGCCCATACACGCTGAACAGTGAAGGACTGAACAATGGTCCCCTCTTCTGTCTCGCCAACATTCTCCTCCTCTTCTTCCTCATCCTCCTCCACCTCCTCCGATATGCGCTGAGAATTAGACCTAAGGGTGCTTTGGCTATCAACAAGGGAATCTTCTTCCCCCGTCTCTTGTGACGAGCGCAAAGCTTCCGACTTCATGCTGACCAGAGAGTTTTTCAACAGGCCAAGCAGTAGGATGGTGAGGCTGATGATGGTGGCATCGCCACTGACCATCTGTGTTGACTCCTCAAAGTTACTCAGCACCTGACAGATATCAGACATCCACGTCCACTCCTCATTGTAGACTTGAGGAAGCTGACTGACCTAACTACCAGTTCTGGTGGAAGTTGACATCTGGCAGTCTACAATCGCTCTGCGCTGCTGGTAAACTCTGGATAACATGGTTAATGTTGAATTCCACCTCATGGGCACGTCGCACAACAGTCGGTGAGCGAGCAGTTGGAGGCGGCGCTGCGCTGCCCTGATAGTGGCAGCATCTGTGCTGGACTTCCTGAAATGCGCACAGATGCGGCGCACCTTCGTGAGCAAATCAGACAGATTGGGGTATGTCTTGAGGAAACGCTGAACTATGAGATTTAACACATGGGCCAGGCCAGCACTCGTCCACGTGTCCGTGGTCAGGTGGACCTTGTCAGAAACGGCGTTGGTTAGGGCACGGATGATGTTCTCTGACACATGCTTGTGCAGGGCTGGGACGGCACATCGGGAAAAGTAGTCGCGGCTGGGGACCGAATACCGAGGGGCGGCGGCCACCATGAGGTTTCGAAAGGCCTCGGTCTCTACCAGCCTATAGGGCAGCATCTCCAGGCTAAGCAACTTGGAGATGTGGACGTTGAGGGCTTGGGCGTGTGGGTTGCGCTATACTTTCTTTTTTGCTCCAGCGTCTGGGGTATGGAGAGCTGAATGCTGGTGGATGCTGTGGAGGATCGTGGAGGCGAAGATGGGGATTTCGCACGGGAGGTGTTTGGGCCGGGGTCCTGGGCAGGGGGCTGACTAGCAGATGACACAGGGGAAGGAGCAGTGGTGTGCCTGGCCGGAGGTGAACGGGCTTGGTGCAATTGAGTGGGGTGTTTAGCATTCATATGCCTGCGCATACTGGTTGTAGTTAAGCTAGTAGTTGTGGAACCCCTG
Organism: Engystomops pustulosus; assembly: GCF_040894005.1. Lineage (NCBI taxonomy): Eukaryota > Metazoa > Chordata > Amphibia > Anura > Leptodactylidae > Engystomops > Engystomops pustulosus. Next base: position 82,927,971 of record NC_092419.1, on the reverse strand, counting down.
CTGATCCTGGTTTGGCACAGGTTGCACACCACAGTCCGTCGGTCATCCGGTGTTTCTTTAAAGAACCTCCAGACTTCTGAAAATCTAGCCCTCGCCACGAGAGCTTGACTACGGGAAACATTTGGTGCTGATGCACCAGCTCTGGCCCTGCCTCTCCGTCTGGCCCCACCACTGCCTCTTCCAACCTGTTCTGCTATAGGACTCGCCTCCGTCTCAGAAGCACTGTGTTCACCCGGCCTATCAACCCAGCTTGGGTCTGTCACCTCATCATCCTCCGATCCCTCAGTCTGCTCCCCCCTCGGACTTCCTGCCCTGACAAAAACTTCACCACTGTCTGACAACCGTGTCTCCTCATCGTCCGACACCTCTTTACACACTTCTTCCACTACGTCAATAATGTCATCATCACTCACAGACTGCGACCGGTGGAAAACCTGGGCATCGGAAAATAGCTCAGCAGCAACCGGACAAGTGGTTTGTGACTGTGGGAAGGGTCCAGAAAACAGTTCCTCAGAGTATGCCGCTTCAAATGCCAAATTTTGCTGGGAGAGGGCAGACTGGGGGGAAGGAGGCTGAGGTGGAGGAGCTGGAGGAGTGCTGATTTCGGTGACATGGGTGGACTGCGTGGAAGACTGACTGGTGGACAAATGGCTAGAAGCATTGTCCGCAATCCACGACATCACCTCTTCGCACTGTTCTGGCCTCAACAGTACTCTACCTTAAGTCCCAGTAACTTGAGACATGATGAACCTAGGGAGTGTAGCTCTGCGGCGTTCCCCTGCTCCCTCATCAGCAGGTGGTGATTCTCACCCCGCCCAGGACCACGGCCTCTGACCCCTGCAGTAGTTGGACGCCCACGTCCACGCCCTCGTCCTTTACCCCTAGCCCTCGGGTTAAACATTTTCCAAAGTGTAAAGTGTAAACTTTAATTTTTTTTTTTTGTGTGTTTATTTTTTTTTATTTATTTATTTTTTTTAAACAAACGATGCTATCCTATTGCTATGGCTAGTTTCTAACCTACACTGACAGCACACAACTGGATTTTGTGCTGTGCCTGATGACTTTGAGTTATAAAAAGAAATAAAATAAATAAAAAATAAAAAAAAAATAAATCAGCAGACTGTGCCTAATTCAAATCAAACCCCTAATAAATTGTCCCACTTTGGTGTTTAAGGTGGATATATGTGTCACTAAGAGCTAAACACAACGGTCGCAAGTCTCCCAGCAAATTCCTCACAATATGGTACTAGCTGCACTACTAATGCCAGCAAGCCCAGCCACAAGCAAACAAAAAAAAGGAAAATATAACGCTATTGTAGGCCTAAGTAAGCCGTTGGGGTTCTCCTATGGCTATTTTCTAGCCTACACTCAAAGCACACTGCTTTGCCAGATAACTTTTAGTTATAAAAAGAAATAAACGTAAAAAAAAACAAATCAGAAGACTGTGCCTAATTCAAATCAAACCCATAATAAATTGTCCCACTTCGGTGTTGGAGGTGGATATGCGTGTCACTAAGAGCTAAACACAACGGTCGCAAGTCCCCCTGCAAATTCCTCACAATATGGTACTAGCTGCACTACTAATGCCAGCAAGCCCAGCCACAAGCAAACAAAAAAAAGGAAAATATAACGCTATTGTAGGCCTAAGTAAGCCATAGGGGTTCTCCTATGGCTATTTTCTAGCCCACACTCAAAGCACACTGCTTTGGCAGATTACTGTGAGTTCTAAAAAGAAATAAACACAAAAAAAAAAAAAAATCAGCAGACTCGGCGTAATTCAAATCAAACCCCTAATAAATTGTCCCACTTCAGTGTTTGAGGTGGATATGTGTGTCACTAAGAGCTAAACACAAGTCTCCCTGCAAATTACTCACAATATGGTACTAGCTGCACTACTAATAGCAGCAAGCCCAGCCACAAGCAAACCAAAAAAAAGGAAAATAAAACGTTATTGTAGCCCTAAGAAGGACTGTTGGGTTCTTGGAGAATCACTCCTGCCTAACACTATTCTAATAGAACACCCTAACACTTTCCCTGACCAGCAGCAGCTCTCTCCCTAGCGGCATCCAGACAGAGAATGACGCGAGCAGCACGGGCAGGGGCTAGTCTATTCCAGGGTCACCTGATCTGGCCAGCCAACCACTGCTATCGACGTGTAAGGGTACCACGTCATGCTGGGTGGAATGCAGAGTCTCCTGGCTTGTGATTGGCTCTGTTTCTGGCCGCCAAAAAGCAAAGCGGCGGGAGATGCCATTTTCTCGAGCGGGCGAAGTATTCGTCCGAGCAACGAGCAGTTTCGAGTACGCTAATGCTCGGACGAGCATCAAGCTCGGACGAGTATGTTCGCTCATCTCTAATACAGACACCTGTGTAGTTTTTACACAAAAGTATTTACATCAGATTTTTGATTTTTCCTGGCTAACACGGTACATCAACAATTTCCTCAGCATACTATTGCAACATTATAGTATGCTGAGATTTCAACGTGTGTTTAAAAAAATGTAAGTCTGAAAAAACCCACTGATTACAATGGGTCAGAGTGCAATGCACATGCACATGAAATACACATGGAAAACGCAAGTGTGATATACTTCACTTATACTTCACTGGAGTGCTGCTTCCTTGGATCTTTCTTTTGTGGATGGGATGAGTATAGTATGCAGCTAGTGCTAATTGCTGCGGACTAGATGCACACAATTCCACTGCAGCTAACCAGCAGCCGACCTACCCGGTGTATACCAGGTACTGTTACAAAGTTAGTTCTGTTGAAAAAAGACACAGGTCTATCAAGTTCAACTAAGACAACTGGGTAGAAAAAAATAGATAGAAACCCCTTCTTCTTCATACTTCATACTCCACGATTGCTATAAAGATGCCAGAATCCTTGGCCATGTTTTGGTCATTAAGAGTACTTGCTTTGTAAGCTTCCCTCTTACGGTAATAGCACAATATCTATATGAGGTCCTACATATTGTATAGATTAGTTAACTGCTTTATAAACTCCCTGCGCTCATGTAACATATCAATAACGGGTTAAAAAAAAACATACGAAAATTGCTTCCATCATTAATATCGGGCACATTGAAAGCAGTAGTTTTTATAATCCATCTTGTTTCTTTCCAAATACCGCCAGCTTTTGATGAATCAATGAATTTAATAGCTGCAAAATATAATGGATTTCCATGTGAGCCTCATAATTATGTTCACAACGTCTTTGGATGCACAGCATAGTCTACCCTACGTAGTAATAAACTTAGGGGCACATAACTGTATATACTATGTAATCTGGTTTATTGTTAAACTGCATTTATGTAATTATGGTTGATAATAAAACCCTTTAAGTATAATTAAATTTTATGGAATCTCGAATCGTAGAAAGGTTTTGGTTTTAGTGAGATTGAGGTGGTGTTTAATATTTACTGTATGTAAAAAAAAAATGTTTTATAAGAAAGCAGTAAATTAGATAATAAAAATAATTATATGGGACATAAAATATTAGCAGGAGATAAAGCTGTGGTGGAAAATTAACTGGATAGGAGCATGATTGAGGAACAGACAATGGGGGTCATTTACTAAGGGCCAGATTCGCGTTTTCCCGACTTGTTACCCGAATATTTCCGATTTGCACCGATTTTCCCTGTATTGCCCCGGGATTTTGGCGCACGCGATCGGATTGTGGCGCATCGGCGCCGGCATGCGCGCGACGGAAATCGGGGGGCGTGGCCGAACGAAAACCCGACGGATTTTTTACAAAATTGTGTCGCGGGACTCGCGCTTACCTTCACCAGGTATAGGCTCGTGCATTTCGGCGGACCTCAGGGAACTTCAGCGCAGCAGCGACATCTGGTGGACGGCGGAGGACCTACCTTAGTGAATTGCCGGAAGACCCGAATCCACCGCACAGAACGCGCCGCTGGATCAAGAATGGGCCGGGTAAGTAAATCTGCCCCAATATTTCAATTAACTGAAAAGGTTAAAAACAGAAAAATGTATCAATTTATATTGACCTTGCTTCTACCATGCAAAAAAAATCTGCAGTCGCATACAATGGGGCTCATTTACTAAGGGTTTAAACGCTCGAATGCATTCTTCAAAAAAAACTCTCGCTGAACATTGGGAAGCAACTCCCTAGCCCTCCCCCGTATTCATGAGACGGCGGTCTGAGGAGGCGGTGACTGCAGCATCAATGCAGGCATCTGGTATGAGAGTGGCGCCTTCCCCCAGGGAGAAGCTGAAACGAGGGGAGGGCCTGGATGGCCCCCTCACAATTAAGCTAGACTGCCGGAAGCTAGGACTGTCAATCAGACTTAGCAATGTTCAATTGTGTTTCTATCAAAACATTATTTTAAAGGGGTTAACCATTTTTTGTTAAGTTTTTATTAAAACTTGGGGACATGATAATAAACAATTTACCAATTTACATTCAGATAATTCTCTGCATCATTTTCATGACAAGTCAAAGCTCTCCTTTAGTAACGTCTTCCTACTCAACAGCTTCCTGCTCCTTACTATGATATGGCTGGAGATGGAGGTTCATGTGACAATATCCTCCAATGGGCACTCAATCCTCTGCGTATTGTAAGCTATGTGTGCATTCTCCGTTCCCTGTCACATAGTCTGTCACTGTCATTTCACAGGGGTTTTTATAAGAAGCTTTGTGGCAGCAGAAACTGTACTGATTTAGCTTCTTGTTTTAGCCATGGGATGTTTCCCTCCCACCCCCACATTATTTAGGCTGCCACCCTCACATTATTTAGGCTGCCACCCCCACATTATTTAGGCTGTTACTCCTTTCTCTCCTTATCAAAGCTGAAACAGTGCAGTGTCCTTCAAGCTAGAGGTGCACACAGTTTCTCATAGCAGACTTGTGTCACATAAAAGTGATAGGAAAAGAAGATCACTTCAAAGGGTGTACAGGTGTGAGTTCTTGATGGGCTGGATGGTCACACAACCTTCCACCTCCTGCCATCTTATGGATGGAAGCAGCAGGCTTCTGAGCAAGAAGGTATTTCTGAAAAAGGACTGTGACTTCTGATTTCATGAAATGGTTCAGAACTTCATCTAATAATGATAATAATTCTTTATCTGAATGTATATTGGTAAGTTGCTTAATATCATGTCCACAATATATAATTAAAAAATGAACATAAAGCGGCTAACTTTTTTGCCATTGTTAGGAGGAAATCTGATAAATGTTCTAAACACCTAAAAAGAATTACTCTATTTTAATATTTTAAAATAAATGTTCAGTATTCTGTGAGTCTAGAATTAAACTTTTAAACTGTAAATGAAAATATAGTTATTACCTTGTTTCCCTAATAGATACAATACATAGTGAGAATAGATGACAGTATCTGATAACACCATAAAATAATTTATTTTGGAAGGCTGTTATTATACAACAGGGAACTGTCTAGGAATAGGAATACTGCCATACAATGACTAAACAAGGACCGGCTGCACTGTTGGCTAGCAATAACAGAGCATTCCTAAAATTGATTTTGACTGAAATGAAGGGAAAATTTTATTCGAGACTTGAATATTGTTGGTTGTATTGACACATATTGATTTGGACCAAAATTAGACCAGTCAAATCAATGACTTTTACCAGATGGTTTTATTCATCAGGGTTAGTTTGAGCTATATATATGACACTATGAATATTGCATAATTTCTACCACAAAAGCAATATATATATTTTTTTAACCCTGTACTCAAGTACTAAGTCTCCTGCCACGCGTCTTCTATCTTCTTGCCGCGATGCCATCATCGCACGGCCGTGTCACGGCGAGGACGCCGTCGCCTCGTCACGTGACGTGAGGTGCAACTGTACGGGTTAATTTAGCCTACTCAAACTTGCGCTCACCTTTCACTCAGGACACAAATTGAGCCTAAATCACACCTCATACAGCTCCAGCACCAGAACCAGACTCGCTGCCACTACTTATTGCATTTATACTGGGACCAATAAGTATCCCACTCTACATCAACTCTTGCTCTCAAGCAGTCACCTTGTCACACCACTAGACATGCACACTCAGCACTCTAGCAGTCACACAGCTAACCACACTTCACAAGGCTATGAGTTCGCAGAGCATACAGGGACCAAAATTAAAGTAAAAATCTTTAATTACAAAAAATTGATCAGTGCATAAAAAGATATTAAAAACAAAATAATTACAAAATAAAATAACACACAACACGGCAAAACAGTTATAAAATAAAAAGGAAAAATTACAGAAACTTACAACTTAAAGTAAATCCTGATTCCCTGGAGGTGGGAGAAATAAGGAGCACACTCAGCTTGTCAAGCAGCCCCCAAAATGTGAACACCAATTCTTGGATTTCATATTGTTTTATAACTTCTCAGTTTGGTTCAGATTTCAGAACCTCCCATTCATTAATTAGTCCAGAGGGTCATTCAGGATTGGGCAAAGTTTTAATGAGGGGGGAGAGTCCAGGAATATTTAAACAGTCTTTTGTTTCCAAATCCTGATGCAGAAGAGGGGGGTAGGGAGACCAAATGTCCTTTGGGGTCTGAACAGACCAGTCTTCAGTTCAGAGTTTATCAGGCTGTTAAAGCTCCAGGATGTCATAAAAGCTGCCTGGATGCTTCAATAGATGCCAAATATTTAAACAAAGTTTGTAATTGCCCTATAGTTAAACCAATCTTATACATTCACAATTAATATCTCCTTGACAGGCCGCACATCCCAGTTCATGGAACGATGTGCGCCGGGGTTGTCTTCCTGCCACATCGTTCCAGTAACAGTGCTCGAGCGGCCATTTCCGGCCACATCGAGCACTGTACAGTGACAGTCAGGAGCTTCCTGTCCGGATGGACAGAGGCTCCTGCCCGACTGTCGAAGGCCATGGGGGCCTGGCGCTGGTGTGCCAAGGTTGGGGGCCGTAGTTTGGGGAACCCTGACTCTTGCTTGGTCAGGGCAGTGTCGTCATCATCGCCACCCTTTAAGCAGGCAGAGAGGGGAGGGATCCCACCATAGAGCTTCTCCTCTTCTTTGTCTCACTGTCTTTCTGCAACTGTATAATCCCGCAGATTACTGAGGACCAATCTGTAGCAATCCAATGTTGTCAAGGTTGTCCTTTGCCAAATGAGCCAAATGAGCCTTTGCCATATTTCGATGTAATGTGTGGTTCCAAATCATTTATAGGTTCTTGAGACAAAGGAACCTACTGACCATACCCACATTCCAATAGCCTTCAAGAGGATGTAACTGAAAGATGATCTGTGTACACGGGGGGTGGGGGGAATGGTGCATAGGGGTCTTTTCTATCAATAGAGCCAAAGATCTTTGTATAGATACATGATAGAAGAACAGAATATAAAAATGGATTATATTCCCTCACAATTCCTCCCTTTTTGTGAATAATTTCAGGTACTGCTCAGGTGGTACATTGACATGTACTAGTCACACATCCAGGACTTATCTAACCCTTCACCTGCTTCCCTCCTGAGCATCCTGAACATTATATCACAACACAATTCATGTAAATCCATTGTAAAGGGTAGAATATGTACATCCTAATGGTGTATATCCTTATACATGTCACTCTACCAACCCCTGAGTACTATTAGACATGGTATGCGGCTCACACACTGTAGTAGGAGTGGTAGGAGTGATAATGTCCATAGCAGCATCGAGCTACACAGATTCATGTTCAACAGTCTCTGGGTCCAGCACCATTCTTCTTCAGCTGTCGCTGTCTCGTTGTAGTTTCTACATGTTGATATGTCACAGGTATTTGGGATGACCCTTCAGAAGACTCTCAGGTGTCACATCAGGACCATCTCATCACCTGGGTGCAGGTCCTCTGCTCTAGCTACTTTAGGTTCTGGAACTGAAACAGATACTTGGTTATGCACCTAAGAAAAAAATGTATCTGCAGGTTTTTGGACACCCCACCAATTCTCTATGACACCTCTGGACAACCTTAGGGAAGTATATGTTCATCCATGGGGCAATTCTAAAAACAACCTCAGTAGGTGAAAAGCCTATTTAACCCCTAGAGCTGTCATCAACTACATTACTACCCCAATAGGGATTATTACTTTAGTCTCTAGAATAAGTGGACTAACATATTCCTCGATCCCTGGCTGTGGTCTTTACAGTTGCTTTAGTTACAGGATAGGGTTCAGATTACCCAGAAAAGAGGTCCACACACATAAGTACATGTTCGTAGCTACTTACCTTTGGTAGCTGTACTTAGCCAATCTACAACCTCTGGAAGGGGTAAAGCGGCTTGGAGTGTATATATGAGGGTCTTCACTACTCTCCCTACATTGTACCTAGCACATATAAACATACTTGTGTAAATGGACAATAGCAAAAGTGAATCTAAGTGATACTCAATACTTATCCACCACGGAGCATATAGAGTCTTAGACTGGTGAACCATCATAGGGTAAAGGGCCCTTGGCAGACATTGCTTGTCACCTTTTTGCCATAGTCCACCCTCCATCCATTGGGTCCCAGTGTTACTCCAGTCTTGCTTCCTCACCTGTGAAGCCTGTTTCTATATAGACAGGAGTATAGATAACCCTACTGGGCCAGCGAGGGTCACGGACTGTACTGATCCAGGCTCCTTTCCCCTAGGCTTTCTAGTAACCAGTATGGTCACTTCATGTATTAGAACTTTATAGGTTTTACCTTCTAGTGTGGACTATCAGCTATTTCAAAGTCTCATAGTTGTTGATAAACTTACTATATGAGGTTAGGAATCATAAGGAATCCCAAAAGACTCACATTCTTACCCTCTGCCACTTTACACCCCTCCATCAGTGCCTTCACCTCCACCTCCTGTACAGACAGGTAGGTTAGGAGTGGTTCTGGTGCTGTTACCTCATGTTGTGTGACCGCTGCACATCTGATGTAGAATTAACCCCATTCCTGGTTTCTAAAGCCATCTACAAAATACTCAAAATGCAGATTAATGATATATTAAAAGGTAACTGGTTCATTAATCATTAAGTTAATAGAAAATTTTAAATATAACCCGTCTACCTCATGTCTCCCCCCTTTGAATCTAGTGAAAATAGTGGAGCTGGATTCAATGTAATACATCATAAAGAGGGCACATTATAACCGAGGTTTCTAGTAATGAAGAGGTGAAATAGTAACAGGATAGTCCAAAACTACTACAGAAGCTTTATATACACAGGCAGCAGTAGGATACAAAACCAAGAAGGATCCAGGTTGTCATGTGACACACGATCAGCAGCTTCCGGCCTGTTTCCTCTCCTCTGAGGTGCTTGGCTTAAACTTAAATGAGAACAATAGAAAGTGAACAATATACTCCAGAAAAACACAGTTTTGGGACCAATGCCGATGTATCAATGCTGTATAATTATAAAACTATACAGTCATCCTGGGGACACATACTGGGGACAGTGTTACTGAGCAGAAGCATCACTAGAACCAGTGACGTAGGAGGCTTCTAGGAGTGTTATAACTTCTGCCTAAAAAGCTCCTAATAATAATCACCGTCATAGCTGCTGAATAGGAGTAATAGTATGGGATCATAGGGAGGTTTTACTCCTGGTTAAAACAATAAAATTACAGATGTTGCATTTGAATCAAACTCAAAATCTGCTTAGGACCATGAGGGTTATCATGAACACACATTCTCATTGTTCCTTTCTTCTTTTAACATTCCAACATGTGCTCCCCCTCCCCCCCACCTGTGTTCACTGAGACAAGGGGGGGAGTCTGTAGTACTAGGTGTCCCAGCATACCAAGAGAACAAAGAAATAATCCAACACACCATTGTAACATCTAAGTTCGCTGTATCATCCTACACAAATTGCAAAAACTTTTGACCACACCATTCAAACTTTAGGTGTATTATAAAGTTTTACACTACATGTCTGATGTTTTTAAACATAAATCACAAGATTTCTCAGGTCCAAGCCTACAATGAACAATGTCCACAACTATGTGCTGTGCTTTCCTCACATCTGGTAACTCTGATGAAATACCACTAGCACTACACGTCATATAGGCAAAACACATATTTATATCTTTGCCATAATCCGCAGGACTGTATAATGAAATAAACTCCTAGAACATCTACAGTATCTGGCAAGGGTCAGCTCAGGGAATCCAATTGGGACTGCACAACCGTCCAGGAGCTCTCCCCACAGAAGACCAAAATCCGTAACAAATATGTTACTACCCGGGTTTTTGGACTTTGAAGTTCTGAGAGGTGACTCTTAGATAAGCAGGCAAAGTTTCCTACATTTATTCCCTGGGTACTATATCTTAGTTGTCTTCTAAAGTTACAACAATACAGCTAAATTCAGCTGAGCGGACTGTGGGTGCAAATCCAAAGATCTTTAGGCAATGCATCATTACCCATACCATGCTCTATTAAAGTATATCAAAGTGAGAAACATCTGCCCCCTACAGGAGAAACATCTGAACACTATGTCTTTGTCCTGTTGGAGCCCGCACTTTTTCTAATCCAGTGTGGGGGTTGGGTGTAGGTGCCACATTGCATTCACATGTCTCCGCCAGTCTGTTTCTTTGTTTCCATACATCAATTCATCCACCATTTTAGGGTGGAGGCAGAACTTTTTCTAAATGTTGTCTTTTGTCTGTCCAACATTTTTGTCCGTCATCGTCATAACACTCATACAACACACAATTTCTTATGGCTGTTTCTTTATAACCTCCTCTGGTCACTTCCTCTGCAACTTTCTTCTGTCCACTTGCAATTTCCATCATATCATTATCATGCAACCAGCCTTTGTTCTTTTAAGAACCTTTCCATTTACCAACATACAAACAACCATCTTTTGGCATACTTGTCCTTTTCCAACATTCTCTGACATCCTTTACAGCCTCTTTTTTTATCATTCAAGATCCGTACGTCTGGTTTTCCCTCTGAATTGCCTCTCATATTTTTCCCATAATTTTCTATATATCTCTAGTGCCGGCACACACTCGCAGTCACTCACTCTTCCATAGGGCAGTTTTAACCACTAAAAATTTTTTTTCCTTTTTTTTTTTTTTTAAACCGTTTGCCCGTCAAGAAATGACTGCAGTCCCCTTCCTTGAAGCAGCTCTGGAACCTACCACACAAAATAAATTTATAAAGTCCGACTGTCCAAACTCAGTCTACTTTGTCTCAAGCGAATTACGTTCCAAAAAGTAGCTCGTCTAGGAAACTCTTTAGGTAGGGGCAATTCCTAGAATTTTACGTTCTTAAAACCAGTACAGTACAGTATCACAATAGCGCTATCAAACACACATGTTCAAACTCACACAATACCCATATACACTACCACACATCACATGGAGTTTTCAAATAAACTTACAAGATTCTTTGGACTGGGCAATATAGGCATGCAACTCACCGGACGTGGAACAATCTAATCAAGGAGAGACAGAGCAATTTTGTAAGAAAAAGCTTCTTACCTTTTTGTGCAGCTGCATGGTCTGTCTGTCCTGAAAGGATGATCCCTAAATTCTCCGGTAGGCGTCATGCAAACCCATGTCCCTGTTCGGGCGCCATGTGTTGTCAGGGAAATATCCCCATATCTCGATGTAATGTGTGGTTCCAAATCATTGTATAGTACGAGCTGCTCGGTGAATCACTCAGACCTTCACATGTTTGAGAGAATTCCAATTTATTTAGGTTGCAGACAGTTTTTATAGGTTCTTGAGACAAAGGAACCTACTGACCATATCCACATTCCAATAGCCTTCAAGAGGATGTAACTGAAAGATGATCTGTGTACACGGGGGGTGGGGGTGGGGGGAATGGTGCATAGGGGTCTTTTCTATCAATAGAGCCAAAGATCTTTGTATAGATACATGATAGAAGAACAGAATATAAAAATGGATTATATTCCCTCACAGACCCGGTCCATCTTTGAGCCCCAAAGAAAATGAAAAACGGTCCTGGTAACAGCCTTGCAAATGGGGGCCGGGGGTGACCACGTCTGAGCCGCATACTGGAGTACGGGCAGCACCTCGTTACGCAGGACAAGGGTTTTCCCCTCCAAGGAGAGCTTTCTGAGGCTCCACAGGGTGACTCTGCTGTTGACTTTGGACAAGCGTTCTTGCCAGGTCTTCAGGGCTGCACCTTCCTTCCTGAACTAAATATCCATAATCTTCATGAAGTCCCGTTGAATGGTGAAGGGAAAAGGGCAGAAGAAGCGAGCTGCCAGTCTCCGAAAAAGCCTGTCCTCCGACTTCTTGCAGTTGACTTTTTCCCCCGAAGCCTGTACGAACTCCTCGCAGGTCTGGACGAGCACAGTCGACGTACTCTGGTCGGAGCAGAAGACTGTCACGAGGCTTCCATAGCCTCGGCACCTGCAGGATCAAGGGTGTTTGTGATACCTGACAGGAACCTCTTGGCAGCCTCGTCATCTGTGGGCTTCTGGGAGTAGAGGTCGCCTTAGAAGTCACTGACGACTCCCATGACGGCCCTCTTCCCCCTCTGCATGCATCTGCTTTCGTCTCGCAATTCGTTCAGGGGAGTGTGGCCAGCGTGGACTTTCCTGAAAAAGAAAGAGTTACACTTCTCACCCTTCTCCAGGTTGTTCACTTTGGCACAATAGATGATTCGCTTGGAATGCTCCTCAAAGTGCCTCTTCAGGCCCTTCTTGGTGTCCTCCAGCTCCTCTCTGATTTCCCAGCCGCAGCGCTGGAGGTCCCTGCGGCCTCTCTTCGCCAAGGCCGCCCGCTGCCTGCCTTTGTCCTGAAAGAAAGAACGGATTTCAACTTTAGCATATTCCCACCACTCGCTTACAGTTTCAAAGAAACATTTGTCCTTTCTCAGGATCATGTAGATGTCTCTCAGCTCCGCCTGCCCTCCCTCATCCGCCAGCAGGGCGCAGTTCAGCTTCCAGGAGCCCGAGCCCAGCGGGAAGCCGTGGCCCAGGGTGCACGGGACCTGCACTGCCCTGTGGTCACAGAAGAAGCAGGGGACCATGGAGGATCTGCACTGCCTGATCGCCTTGGAGGTGAACACAAAGTCAATCCTAGAACGGGAAGCGTCCCTCAGGGATGCTTCCGTCACTATCTCTACCAGCAATTTGGACGTGGTGTCCAGCTTGTGCCACTCTTCCTCTATGATGCAGTTGAAATCGCTGGCCAGCACTACTGCCCTAGTGGTGGCGAGTTGCAACCTAAGGTTCTGGAAAAGCTCCAGTCGCTCACCCCTGTCAGGGGAAGTGTACACAATGATTAGCGGCACAGGCTCACCCGTCCAGCAGCCATCTACGATCAGAAGTCGGCTGCAGACAAGCTCCTGGATGGAATCAAGCGTGAAGGCGCTCCCCCTGAGAAGGATGGCGGTGCCAGCAGACTTGCAATCGCCCCCACCGGACCAGTAGGATTCCATCTCCTGGCCAGATAGGACCAAGAGGAGGGGATACCACATTCCTGTAACATGTACACATCGCACAACTGGGACAAAAAAGCAATAATCTTGCATTACTGAATGGAGACACATAATGCTTGCCACCCAATGGCTGCTGAAAACCAACAAGGGTCGGGAAGTAAGATTTCTCCTTACGGAGACTGCAAATTAAGGCCACCCTGTAGGCGTGTGGAATCTTATAGCCATGGAGGATTCTGGGAAAATATGCAAAATTTTCCAGGATGGGAACAAGGTAACTAAAAGAGGCATGGTTTTCCTTTTTGCATGTTTGCATATTTACCAGAAAACCTACAAGGGCCCTGTCACATGGAGGAAGACAAGGAGACAATCTTAATGATATCAATGAAGACAACTATGCTAGTAATGACCATCCATGGCATTGGTGGGTCAGGGGCAAAAACAAGCCACCCGTTTCTTCAGACATGTTGATGTGCTAAAAGTGACGACAATACAGAGGTACTGACCAAGATGAAAATTTACCACTGTAGATTAGCTGTGTAGTTTAGTGCTGAGACGTCTAGAAGAGAAAGGAAAGCTAAGAGAGTCCAGGAGTGAGGCAAAGAACTATTGTGGTACATGTTTCATGAGGGAATTGCTTAAATAGGCCACACACTCATTCTGTGAGTGTTATAGGGATCAGTAACATGTGTAACATCTTTCATGTTATTGTTAGATCTATACTGCGCAGCTGGGAATTGTAGGTGAATTCACCAACATTTGGAGAGTAAGATCTGTACTACACATTCACAGATTAAACAATGATCCATGGCTGCTTAGAAATAAATTATACTCAAGGTCCTTAGTTATATTTTGATCAAATAGCATAAACCCACTGTCCTCTTCATGGTGACTTTGTTTCAGTGGTTACCTATACTAGTTGGTGCTGCATCACCTGCAGGTATCAATGAGTTACAGAACCCACTCTTGTCATGTTGTATGAGAAGGATATACAATAGAAACTACTTAGGGCCCATTAGGCTATGCCCACATTCTTTAAAGAGATTTTCCATGTGTTCCTTCTTTACTCATCAATGCTCTTTTGTGAAGGATATTTGATCAAATGCATGTTTGATATACATAGATAGAAACCACCCAGCATGTGCAGCACCAGAACATAAGTCCAACATTAGATGTGGCAGGAATCTTTTACCTATTCCCGACCATTTTATATAGGCCAAATTAAAAAGCCCTTAGCTTAATCAGTTGAACTATCAACAGAGGTCTCTCCGCTATGTTGGCAGAACAGGAGTTGGGTACTTGTTATCCCTGTTAGGATCGCAGGTCATGGATCCTCTGGACCACCGCGGACGATGACGTAAGCTGACACCTGGGACCAGAGTCTAAGTGGTTCCCGGTTTTCACCAGAGCCCGCTGCAAAGCGTGTTGGACTTGTGGCGGCGTAGTACCATAAGGTCGTTCCACAGGCCCGACTTTGTCTGCGGTGGCAGGCAAGGCAAAGTACAGAATTGTCAGGCAAACTTGTGTTTGGGACATGCAGGAGGTCAAGACAGGCAGGAAAGGATCAGAGTCAGGGACGTAGCAGTAGGTCTGGACTGGCAGCACGGGATTGGAGTCAGGAACAGAATCAAGGTCACAACAGGAAATATCGAAGAGGGCTTGGAATACAGCTTTCTCTCAGGCATGGAAGCACAAAGATCCAATAGGGGACACAGGAAGGGGCTGGAATTTATTAGGGTAGGCAGCTGGCCAGCGACAATTACTGGCGCGCTGGCCCTTAAAATTTTACAGCGCCGGCCAGAGCGTGGGAATGGCGGGGACCGCCGCTGGAGGCAGAAAAGGTGAGTTTACTGAGATATGTGTCAACTGTGACAATCCTATCTATAACTATTCTTATTCTTACTTCCCCAATTGGTTAACTCTTAGGATTTTTAAATATAGTTATCTAGGAGTCTGTCACTTTATCTTCATTTATTCAAAGATGTTGTTTTGTAAATGAGACATTAGATATCTATAAGTTGCAACCACAACTCTTACTGATATTAATGAAAAAAGATTCTTTATACTGTATTAGCCAGTGGTTAAATGGATGAAAGCTGAAAGACCTCAGTTGTTGATACATTTTATTGGCTAACTAAAAATGATGATGACAATTGCAAGCTTTTGAGACTACTCAGGTCTCTTCACCAGGTATGGTATAAAACAACATCTGAATAGAACCCAAATGTACTCACAAATGGACACAGTGGGGGTCATTTACTAAGGGCCCAAATCGCGTTTTTTACATCGTTTACCCGAATTTTACAGATTTGTGTCATTTTTCCCTGAATTGCCCCAGGATTTTGGCGCACTCGATCGAATTATGGTGCATCAGCGCCAGCATGCACAAGCCAGCATGCACGTGACGGAAATCGGGGGGTGTGGCAGTCGGAAAACCTGTCGGATTCAGAGAAACCGCCGTATTTTTAAAAAAATGTGTCGCTTGACACGCGCTTACCTGCACCCGGCCTGGCTTGGTGACGTTCAGTGCACTCCGACGGAATTCAGTGCACCAGCGACACCTGGTGAACATCGGGGGAACTACCTTAGTGAATCCCGGCAGAACCCGAATCCTCCACAGAGAACGCGCCGCTGGATCGTGAATGGACCGGGTAAGTAAATCTGCCCTAGTGGGGCACATTTACTTACCCGGTCACCGGAGTTCACAGAATGTGCATTGTCCGACTCTAATGCACTGTGCTGCAATTCACTAAGATTGTGTGGCTGATATCATGAATGTGTCGCTTCCCCGCGCAGGTCTGACAGAGTCGCTTCCTTGCTCAGTCCGAATCAGTTGGATCGTCCAATGGCACACCCCCTAAATTGTGTTGCATGAAAGCCAGCCCAGCTGAGCCACAAAAAGGGTCGATTGCGACAGAATCGTAACGCATACACTTCTTAAATATCTGTGCAAGCCATTTTACCATTGAAGATAGGGCACAGTCCGAAAAAAAAGTGCAGCGAAAGCCTTAGTAAATGTGCCCCAGTAAAACTATGGTTGATGAGACAAGTGATAAGAAACATAACTAAACTTGTCTCATCAACTATAGTATTACTGTGTCCATATGAGTATAAATTTGTGCTCTATTCAGATGTTCGTCTTATACAATGCCTGATGAAGAGACATATGTAGTCTTGAAAGCTTTCAACTGATATGAATGCATTACGCTAGTGACAGCACAATTAGATATGTGAAATATGATGTTTGTGTTTTTTACTTATGGTCACATTGATAAGACAAGTTACAGTCAGTGCAACGTGACCACATTCTTATGAATGAAAGTTGTAGGCATTGATCTACTACTAGGACTCCTCCTACTGAAGTCATTGGCTATTGCTATTGTCAATGTGCTCCACATGCTACTAGAGCAGCAGTACCTGGCAGGCAGCATCTGTCTGATAAAAGGTCCTTTCAGTGCTGGGAAGATGACTCCTCAGCTGTAGAAGCCTCTGCAATGTGTCTACTTTCCAGGTATGTTATTAGACTGTTTCTTTATCCATCCATCTATTGTATAGAGGTGATGATATAGTTCTGCATTAGCTTCTCATGGTTTTCAAAGGAACACTAGGTATTACTTTTCTTGTTTTTTTTTCAATTGCTTTCTATTCTTAGGACCTTTATAAAAAAAAAAATTACATATACAGATCTGTTTTTGGCAGGAAATCTGGTTCTTTGTTCAATGTATCCAATTTAGAAAGATTCTCTATGATGTTCCGTTAGTCTGTTCAAGATGGGAAGTATTTGACTTATCCTGGGGATGTGCTTACCCTGTGTCACATTCATCTACATTCAGCAGCTTCAGCAGCAGCGGTTTAGATGCAGCACAAAGCACAAACGCTTTGTGTCACTTCAGGAATCCCAATGCTGATAACAATATTATGTGCCTATTTTTATGAAAAGAAAAAGGGGGGAATCATGTCATACAAGACAAGAGGAAAGTAGAAAACATAAAAAATATGGGCTTAGTTTTCTTCTATTATTTGATGGTGGGATAATGTACAGTTTATGTTCAGCTTTTGGATTTTCATGTATATATACAGTAAATGTGAGTGAATAATATCTATTTGTGAATGTAGAAATACAATATATATTTGTGTTTATGAATGTATATATACTGTACATGTGAGTATATAAACATGTGAGTTGTATGTATCCATAAATCTATTGTTTGTTTAGAATGTCTTTATGCTTGAATGTGTCTATGTACAGCCAGTCCCCGGGTTACGTACAAGATAGGTTCCATAGGTTTGTTTTTAAGTTGAATTTGTATACATTTGTATATTTTATAACTGTAGTTGAAGACAAAATTTTTTTTTGCCCCAGTGACAATTAATCAAATTTTTTTTGCTGTAATGGGACCAAGGATTCTCAATAAAACTTCATTACAGACACCTTACAGCTGATTATTGCAGACTGGGTCTGTAGAAAAGCATTCAGCTTCACCAGAGGTCACAGTGGGCAAAGGGGTCTGTCTTTAACTAGGGGTCATCTGTAAGTCGGGTGTCTGTATGTAGGGGACCGTCTGTATATGAATACATGGATAAATGATGACTAAACTTTCTCCACCTGCATACATTAATATCCCATTTCTAGTCCTGACAAACATAATGCAGAGTTAGCACACGTCAGTAAATGTTATGAGTCCTTATTTTCTATTACAGTTCTGAAAGGGAAGCAGTAATGAAATTTACATTATAGACAATATTTAGAAATGGAATTGTTCCTAATTGAAATCTGGAGGAGGTTGTCGCCTATCTCTCAGGAGTGAGAATGGGAATTAATCTTCTTTCATTAATCCATCAGAACAGTACACTTTGTACATGAAGCAAAATGTGGAAATAACAATTATGATAGGAACGACTAAGGATAAAGTTTTGAGATCCCTGAAATGTTGATCCCCTGTTGGTTTATGGCTTAGAACGAGTTATTGGATAAATATAACTTTGTTATTTTATCCTTTATGTTTGGATGTACTGGAGTTGCCCTTTATTATTATTATTATTATTATTATTATTAAAGAACTATCAATTCCATTGTGCTGTACAATCAGTAAGGAGTTCACATAGATTACATTAAGACAAATACAAAAACTACAGAGATCCAAAATAAAAGGAAAGAGGACCCTCCTGTGAGGGCTCCCAATCTATATTGGGGGGAAGATGGAGACATGAGGTGAGGGATCAGTATGATAGGTATAGGAGAGAGTATAGGCAGTATGATAGGTATAGGATAGGTTCTGTAGGTTTGTTCTTAAGTTGAATTTGTATGTACGTGTAACTCCTATGGTATTTTTTTTTCTCTGTGATAATTGGATTTCCACAATTTTGGGTTTTAATGGTAAAAAATACTTACATTAAACCTTCAGACATCTTTGATAACTCTTAGGCTATATTCACACTGCCGTTGCCCGCCCGTACCGTACCGTAGCGGGCAACGGCAGTGTACGGGGAGAGGAGGAGGAGGTGAGCGCAGCTCACCCTCGCCCCTCTCCATAGAGATGCATGGCGCACGGCGCCGTATTACGGGAAAAGATAGGACACCGTAGGGCACCGTACCGCTCCCGTAGGGTGCCGTGCGCCCATAGAAGTGTATGGGGGATGTATATCGGCCGTATATACGGCGGCCGTATATACGTCCCCCATACGTTCGTGTGAATATAGCCTTACAGTTCACCATTGCAGCCTAGAGCTAAGTACAGTAAATTACCAGCATCCAGAGATCTTCACTAGTGGTGACAGTAAGCAGGTCCATCTGTAACGGAAGGTCGTCTGTAAATCAGATGTTCCTAGGTAGGGAACTGCCTGTAGGTCAGGAGCCATATATACAGGGTCATTTATCACAGTTGATGTTCTTTCTTTTTTATTTGTTCCTTTTTAAGCAATTTGCACCTATCTTGGACCTTTTATGCTCCCATACCAATGGTTGTAACAAAACTGGAGAAGTTATTTTCTGTGTTAGGTTTGCCATATTTATATTAGCAGGGCAGATGTTCTTGTTTGAGCCTTTTTTGGTGCAATTAGCTGAATAAAGAAAATGTGAGATTGAACACATTTAAACTGGCAAAAAAAACCCTTATGATAAATAATCACAATGATACATGACCATAGGGGTCATTTATCCTTATTTTTCTGTCTTTTTTGTTACTTTTTTTGGCGCATTGCAATTTTTGCGCCATTTTAGGGACTTTTTAAAATGTTCACTGAAATCTGCTGGACATTAGTTTATCGCAAATTATATTTATCTTTTCAAATTATCTAAAATTTGCGTAAAATTTGTGTAAAAAACTCCAGATTTTGAAGGAAAACTTGAAAATGGAAAGAAATGAATTGAGACATTTGTGAGACATTTTTGAAACATTTGTAGCAAATGTCGCAAGAAGAGATCTGAAAAAAAAAAACATTTAACACAAGGAAAAAGTGAGATTGATAAATGACCAAAGTAGCAGATGGAAAAAAGACAAAAACAATCCAAAGTAAACAGAGATAAGATAAATGACCCCTTAATGTCATATTCTGTGGGGGTCATTTATCATAGTGCTGTTTCTTTTATTTATTTTTTCTTTGATGCTTATTTATTATAAGATTTTTTTGTTACCGTATATACTCGAGTATAAGCCGACCCGAGTATAAGCCGAGACCCCTAATTTTACCACCAAAAAACTGGGAAAACCTATTGACTCGAGTATAAGCCGAGGGTGGGAAATGCATTGGTAACAGACCCCCCCCCAGTATATAGCAAGCCAGCCCCCTGTAGTATACAGCCTGCCCCCTGTAGTATACAGCCTGCCCAGCTTGCCCCCAGTAGTATACAGCCAGCCCAGCTTTCCCCAGTAGTATACAGCCAGCCCAGCCTGCTCCTAGTAGTATACAGCCTGCCTCCACTAGTATACAGCTTGCCCCCAGTAGTATACAGCTTGCCCCCAGTAGTATACAGCCACCCCAGCCTGCCCCCTAGTATACAGCTTGCCCCCAGTAGTATACAGCTTGCCCCCAGTAGTATACAGCCTGCCCCCAGTAGTATACAGCCTGCCCAGTATTAAAAAAATAAATAAACTTATATACTCACCCTCCGGTGGCCCCGATGTGCAGCGCTGCTCCCCCAATGTCCGCGCGGCTCGTCTTCTGGCTTCCGCGCCCGTCTTCTTTCTTCTGCAGGACGCCGCCAGTGCTCTCCCCCAGCCGTTATACTAGACGCCGCCCTAGGGAAAAACATGGCGGCGCCCAGCAGAAGAAAGAAGACGGGCGCGGAAGCCAGAAGAGGACCCGCGTGGACATCGGGGGAGCAGCGCTGCAAATCGGGGCCACCGGAGGGTGAATATATAAGTTTATTATTTTTTAAGTATTTTTTACTCGTGTGTTGACACATTTTTTGTGCTGAAAAACTCGGCTTATACACGAGTATATACGGTATGTTAAATGTGTTCAATTTCATGTTTATTTTTATTTTTAATTTTGTGTATTTTGCATCTTTTAATGTAAAAGTCCTGAAAAAGTCTCACTTGCACTTATTTCCATCATAATATTCTTTATTTATATAGCACCATTATATTCTGTAGCACTTTACATATAATGAGGGACATATACAAATAAAATAAGAGAGAAATGTAAGAATTTTAACTTTGAAAAATGGCACCATTATATTATCTCTGTTTGTTTAGCTAGTTTTTGTCCATCTTTTTTCCGTCTGCTTTTTTGGTAATTTATCAATCTCACTTTTACTTGTGTTAAATGGGGGATTTATTTTCAGATCTTTTTGAGATATTTGTTACAAATGTCGAGAAAATATTGCACAAATGTCTCAAGTCCCTTCTTTCCATTTTCTAAGTTTTCCTTACATAGGGTTTCATCTGGAGTTTTTTGCCCCCCAAAAATGTCTCAAATTTTAGACAATTTGAAATGAAAATGTCATTTGCAACATTTAGCACAACTGGAATAGAAGATATATGTGTCTTACTGATGAAAAACTAAAGTCTGGCGGACATTTTAAAATGTCCCCAAAAGGGCACCAAAATGTGTCTCAAAAAAGACAGAATAAGCAGGAAGAAAAATAAAGATAAATGACCCCCCATGCGTCATGCTACACTTTGAACAATCAATTTATTTGGTGAAGAAAAATGATTGTTTTATATGATATTGTCTTAGTTTAAAGGGTTTGTCCACTTTCAGCAAATAATTGATATGGTTACTCACAGTTTTCTAGATCTCTACTTGCTGTCCTTCTATAGAAGCTTCTATGTTTACATTGTCACGGGTGCTCCCGCGATCCCTGTCTTGGATCTTAGGCATGTCTGTGTTCCTCTGTGTGCCCCTACTCCGGCCGCCGCTACAGACTCACCTGTCCTGGCTCCTGCTCACCAGCGGACTGCCGTGCGTGCCCCGGCTGTCAGGAATTTAAAGGGCCAGTGCACTGCTGATTGGTGCACTGGCTGAACTCCATCTACTTATAATCCGGCACCTCCCTTCCTGCCTCTTTGCGTGCCTGCACCATTGAAAAAGCTTTGTTGCAACATTCCTGAGTATTCCAGCGTTCCTGTGTGTTCCTGCTCCTGAGTCCTGTGTTCCTGCATTCCTGCTCCGGAGATTTCTTTACATTTAAAAGCTAATTTCATGTACCCAACATCAGTCATGTAGAATAACATGCTGTAAGTGTACAGTACAAGCGGTCCCCTACTTAAGAACACCCAACTTACAGACAACCCTTAGTTACAAACGGACCTCTGGATTTTAGTAATTTATTGTACTTTAGCCTTAGGCTACAATAAACAGCTATAACAGTTATTAATGGTGTCTGTAATGAATATGTATTGTTAATCCTGGTTCATATGACAAGCCAACATTTTTAAAATCCAATAGTCATTGAGACCAAAAAAAGTTTTGACTGGGGTTACAATTATAAAGTATACAGTTCCAACTTAAGAACAAACCTACAGACCCTATATTGTACGTAACCCTGCGACTGCATGTAGTGCATAGAATTTTTTAGGGGTGCACCAACATGACAAGTCAAATGCAAACTGATATAAAAAGGACTATAATTGCCTTCAATTAAAATAAAACAAAAAAACTTGTGTCAAAAATAAATATTTGTTATTTATTAAAGCCTACAACAGCCTCAATATCTCTCTTATAGATTTTGTGTAATTTTGCCCTGTACATAGTCAGATATTGTTTGTTTCACTCTATGAACGTTTTAACCTTAAATGCATTAACAATAAAAAAAAAATGTAGTGAAAAGTTTATATTTTGTAAATAAAAAATGTTATATGTTCCAGGTTATCCACTTTATGATTCCCACTAAGTCTTGTTAAGCTTCTAATCTTTTCTTCAGGTCATGAATTCAGGGGATTGGTTTCTTCGGGCACAAAAAGAATATCAATCAGGCACCAAGACAAGCCGGAAACGATGTGATTATAGAGCCTCAGTCTCCAGTCTGAGGATCCTACACGGCATGGGAATTCATCCAGTATAACAGCCCTGAAAGTTTGTGTCTATTGAACGGTACTAGACATATGTAATACTGGATGAACAAATAATTTACATGGCTTAAGCTTCAAATTCAATGAATCTCATTTATGTATGATTCACTCACCAAATAAACCAGATGGTAACAGGATTTACATTTCATAAATAAAACCCAACTTTTACAATGGATTTGAATGGACATGTTTACATTTCCTTCGACTTGATTTGATTCTAAACCAGAGGATACATTTTTGGTCAACTAATTCTTCTGGATCTACATATTTGAACATGAAATTGGACTTGCCTAAAGGAACTATGAGCCACCTTTTACTAAAACCTTTCCAACCAATAGCAGGTTTCCTTGGAACTGGACAGGAACACATAAATTCCTCATTTGGTTTTTTGCTTACCCAATTTAAAACAATGAACAGGACATCATTTAACTGGACTGATAGGAACTTTGATGAATGGGAAAAGTTTGCAGAGTTAGCAAAATATGAGGCCGATTCCCAGAAGCCCACAGTAAAAGCTCTGCTAATTGTAGCCTACTCTGTCATCATCGTAATGTCACTCTTTGGAAACATGTTGGTTTGCCACGTGGTGATGAAGAACAAGAGAATGCACTCTGCCACCAGCCTCTTCATTGTAAATCTGGCTGTTTCAGACATCCTGATCACCTTACTCAATACACCTTTTACACTGGTGAGGACATTTTATCTAAATATTTGTTTACTGTCATACATCTTTATATATTTTAAACTAATCTATCATCAAAATCCATCATGATAAACCAGGGACACTTACTCATAGCTCCAAGCACAGTGACTGTAGTAATCGTTTTACATGGGCTCCTTTCTTCTAAAATCAACTTTAAAAAGGATGCTAATTAGCCTGTGGGGCTACCCAAGCTGCTCTGTGATATGGTTTCACAGGCTGTTACACTATCTAACCCTCCCCATGCTCCCACAGTTCACTGCACAATGGCTGAGGAAGCTATGAGTGAGACAGTGTAACAGCCTGTAAAGCCACATCCCAGAGGGGTGAGGGTAGCCCCTCAGGCTCATTTGCATAATTTTAAAAGTGGATATAAATAAGATGATTTCCGCAGTCACAGTGGAATCTATGAGTAAGTGGATCTATGAGTCCCTGGGTTAACATGCTTGATTTTGATAGATTTCCTTTAAAGGTTAAATGGTTGACACTAACGTAATTGTAGGAGAGGGATTTGCAGAAGTGAAGACCCTTAAACTGTGGCATAGAAATAATAGTGGGAAATTTTAAAGGAATTGTCTAGAGACCGTTTTTCAGCACTTTTCTGACTTGAATGTAAACGAGGCCTGGCCTTGGGCCATCTGTGAAAAAAAAAAGTCTGCGTAACAAATAATTAAAAAAATTGGTGCATTAGGGATTGTCCGAGATCTATAAAAAACTGATATGTGGCCGGATGCCTCTGTCTAAAAAAATGAACTTTTACATACTTCTGCGGTCTCTTCCAGTGCCCCGCGCTGCCATCTCTCCAGGCGGTGGCCCTGTTTGTTTACAGGTGCAGGGAAGCTGCGCCCAGCCCAGCTCCTGTCCGGCTGAGGTGGCGAGCCACACCCAACAGACACCATTCCCAGCGCTGTAAGAAGCCCCTCCAAATAAACAGGGGCACCATGATGGCAGCATGGGACACCAGGAGAGACCACAGAGGTAAGTACAAGTTTATTATTTTAGGCAACGTCCCCCAACCACATATCTGTTTTTCATAGAACCACTTTAAACTAGACCAACTAAAAAGAGGTCCAAAGTACGACTGCAACAGATTTCTCATCCAACATCGGGCACAGGGATTATTCTGGTGCAGCTGAAGACTGGTCCAGTTTAACTCTGCACAGGTGTAATATGTGACACATTGATAAATCTTCCCCTGTTGTGTAGATACTTGCACACCACAGCGATCAGTGGCCTCAGCATTCTTAGGTATCGCTATTAAGCCCAGTGCATGATTTCATTCAAGGCTCAAAATGCCAAGTGTTCAGATCTGCAATATACTCTTCTGGATTCGGTACCCCATTCTGTTACTATCACCGTACCTTTATATCACTTGATGTTTTTGTTTTCTATATGATTCACCTGCATTCACATCCTCAAACATCAATACTTCTTGAGATGCTCCACAGATGTATTTTCCGTTCTGGCTAGCTTTCACTGGGTTTCTTTACAGAATTTGTTTTTTTGGAGAATTCCTAAATTATAACATCATGGTATACATTATACATGTGGTGTGGCTGTTACTACCGTAACATCACTCATTAGATTATCATTTATATTATTTATCATATTTACTGTGATATCACTGTTCTGTGAAACAGTACTGTGACATCACTGTGTATTATCTCTGTACCGTGACATCACTGTGTGTATTATCCTGTACTGTGACATCACTGTGTATATTATCCCTGTACTGTGATATCACTGTGTGTATTATCCCTGTACTGTGACATCACTGTGTGTGTTATTCCTCCACTGTGTGTATTATTCCAGTACTGTATCATCACTGCTACATCAATGTATCTATTAGTCCTTATACTGTGACATCCCTGTGTGTATTATCCCTGTACTGTGATATCACTGTGTGTATTATCTCTGTACTGTGACATCACTGTGTGTGTTATTCCTCCACTGTGTGTATTATTCCAGTACCGTATCATCACTGCTACATCAATGTATCTATTAGTCATTATACTGTGACATCCCTGCGTGTATTATTGCTGTACTGTGACATCACTGTGTGTATTATCTCTGTACTGTGACATCACTGTGTGTGTTATTCCTCCACTGTATGTATTATTCCAGTACTGTATCATCCCTGCTACATCAATGTATCTATTAGTCATTATACTGTGACATCCCTGCGTGTATTATCGCTGTACTGTGACATCACTGTGTGTATTATCCCTGTACTGTGACATCACTGTGTGTGTTATTCCTCCACTGTATGTATTATTCCAGTACTGTATCATCACTGCTACATCAATGTATCTATTAGTCCTTATACCGTGACATCCCTGTGTGTATTATCGCTGTACTGTGACATCACTATGTGTATTATCTCTGTACTGTGACATCACTGTGTGTGTTATTCCTCCACTGTATGTATTATTACAGTACTGTATCATCACTGCTACATCAATGTATCTATTAGTCCTTATACTGTGACATCCCTGTGTGTATTATGGCTGTACTGTGACATCACTGTGTGTATTATCTCTGTACTGTGACATCACTGTGTGTGTTATTCCTCCACTGTATGTATTATTACAGTACTGTATCATCACTGCTACATCAATGTATCTATTAGTCCTTATACTGTGACATCCCTGTGTGTATTTATCGATGTACTGTGACATCACTGTGTGTATTATCCCTGTACTGTGACATCACTGTGTGTGTTATTCCTCCACTGTGTGTATTATTCCAGTACTGTATCATCACTGCTACATCAATGTATCTATTAGTCCTTATACTGTGACATCCCTGTGTGTATTATTGCTGTACTGTGACATCACTGTGTGTATTATCCCTGTACTGTGACATCACTGTGTGTGTTATTCCTCCACTGTATGTATTATTCCAGTACTGTATCATCCCTGCTACATCAATGTATCTATTAGTCCTTATACTGTGACATCCCTGTGTGTATTATTGCTGTACTGTGACATCACTGTGTGTATTATCCCTGTACTGTGACATCACTGTGTTTGTTATTCCTCCACTGTATGTATTATTACAGTACTGTATCATCACTGCTACATCAATGTATCTATTAGTCCTTATACTGTGACATCCCTGTGTGTATTATCGCTGTACTGTGACATCACTGTGTGTATTATCTCTGTACTGTGACATCACTTTGTGTGTTATTCCTCCACTGTATGTATTATTACAGTACTGTATCAACACTGCTACATCAATGTATCTATTAGTCCTTATACTGTGACATCCCTGTGTGTATTATCGCTGTACTGTGACATCACTGTGTGTATTATCTCTGTACTGTGACATCACTGTGTGTGTTATTCCTCCACTGTATGTATTATTACAGTACTGTATCATCACTGCTACATCAATGTATCTATTAGTCCTTATACTGTGACATCCCTGTGTGTATTATCGCTGTACTGTGACATCACTGTGTGCATTATCTCTGTACTGTGACATCACAGTGTGTTATTCCTCCACTGTGTTTATTATATTAGCACTGTGTCATTACTGTGTATCCTTATATTGGTACATCCCTGTATCTATTAGTCCTTATACTGTGACATCACTGTGTGTATTATCCCTGTACAGCGACATCACTGTGTGTATTATCCCTGTACAGCGACATCACTGTGTGTATTGTCCCTGTATTGTTACATTACCACATTGATTAATTATACTTTACATTATAATTTTATTTTAATCATGTACATAGCCACATAAATGAATGTATACAGTGCTCCTCTCTGACAACTGGTAATAAAATAAATCCTGATTTATCCTGAGTTTGAGGCTCCTAAAAAATTGTGTTCCCAATAATAGATTTCCAATTACGACAATTTTACTATAAATGTGATTGATTCTTCCATTTTCTAAACTCTTTCTAGTTATGTACTTTAGAAAGTACTATCTATATACTGTATATTTGGTGAAAATACGGTTGTCCAAAATGAACGGAAAGTTAACATTATGCTGTATGAAGTGAAAGTGAAATATAAATGTTTTATTCTCTTTTATGAGGTTCGCTTTGTGAACAGCACATGGGTCTTTGGGAAGGAAATGTGTCACATCAGTCGCTTTGTCCAGTATTGTTCCCTTCATGTGTCAACACTCACACTTACTGCAATAGCTTTGGACCGGCACCAGGTACTTACTTAAGTAAAATTGCAATTTCTTTATATGTTTTTACTTCTTCTTCTTCTTTACTTTTTATTCCTTTCCTTTTTTTATAATTGGCACATAAAGAAATGTACTTGGACTTGCATTTGTTCTCATTATTTAAAGGGGTTCTCTAAGCCCATTAAGAAGTCCATGTTCAAAAGCCATCACTAAAGTATGTAGAATATGGACTTCAAATGATCCATCAAAACTACTTCTATCTTCTTCTAGGTCTTCCTCTCACTAATCCAATCATGTCTTTTATATTACTTTTCATGGTCGAATAATAACTGAATAACTAATTTTGGCCGGGTGCAGGGCATAATGAAGCCTCCCAGCCACAGTTCAGATAGGCCTCCCACTGCCAAGGTTATGAGCTAACATCTTAGCTCCCGGAACGCCCCGGAATGCACCATCCCATAGAAGGTGAGCGCTCCCCAAGCGACACATTTTCGGTTTTTAAATGCGGCGGTTTTTCCGAATACGTCGGGTTTTCGTTCGGCCACGCCCCCCCGATTTCTGTCGCGCGCATGCCGGCCCCGATGCGCCACAATCCGATCGCGTGCGCCAAAAACCCGGGGCAATTCATGTACAAGCGGCGCAAATCGGAAATATTCGGGTAACACGTCGGGAAAACGCGAATCGGGCCCTTAGTAAATGACCCCCATAATCTGGTTGGATTGGGGTAGGTCCCAGGTATTGCATGAAGAACCTGTTACATACAAGATAGGGTCTGTAGGTTTGTTCTTAAGTTGAATTTGTATGTAAGTCGGAACTGTATGCTTTATAATTGTAGCCTCAGCAGAGTTTTTTGGGTCTCTGTCACAATTGTATTTAAAATTGTTGGGTTGTCATAAGAACCAGGATTAACACTAAAGCTTCATTGCAGACACCTGATAACTGTTATAGCTGTTTATTGTAGCCTAGGACAAAAGTACAATAAATTACCAATATCCAGAGGTCCGTTTGTAACTAGGGGTCGTATGTAAGTCGGGTGTTCTTAAGTAGGGGACTGCCTGTAATTGTCATTCCCCACAACATGATATACTTTGTTTTAACTTTTGTCTTTCCTTTTTCCCAAAATACCAAAGACAATCAAGTATTGTATTTAAGAATTAGACTTAAATGTCAAAAAAATATCATTGAATAGAGTGGAGATTAGAAGATTTCCAATTTTTAGCTATGAAATTTCTAGTTGCGTTTAAGCAATGAGAAATAATTGTCGCATGATTAAGCGGAATATTTTCCATACTTTTTTATACAGTCAACAATAATTATAAGATGGAGGTACTTATTGCAAAAACTAAAGGTCAACAAAACTTATGTGAAAAACAATAGGCCGTAAGGACTGAGTTCCTATCTGCTCATCCATTATGATTAAACAATATGGGCTATGTAACTCTTAGCAGCATTTCATTTTATTTCATTAAAACAATTGGAGGAAATTATATGGGCAATATTTTATGTTCTCTGTTACATGTTAACTATTCTGTTATAACATGTATTGCTTGATTTACATCTACATTTTGGAAACGATGATATCGTATGCCATTATTGTAACCATTGTAATACATGCATTGTATTTTTGTTACATATTGTTTTAGAAAAACCAATAAAAAGAAAGATACAAAAAAAATATATCATTGAATTATGGAATTGCAAACTTATATTCACTACAGGTTATCCTGAACCCTTTGAAGCCAAGGATGTCCCTAACCAGAGGAGTTCTAGCTATTTCATTTATTTGGGTTATGGCTACCTGCTTCTCCCTGCCTCATGCTATATACCAGAAGCTTCTCCAATATAATTACAGGTATGGCTCTGGTTTATACATTAGTGGAAAATGGGTTTCACGTGACATGTTTTGTTGACCAAAACAAATGACCATTATACAATCATATATTGTTCTGATCTGATTCTGATTGTCTGATCTGTGTCCTATAATTGTCTGGATTGATGATACTTTATTTTCCAATTTTTAATTTTAAATTGCTATTAAATTATTGACTGCCCACGGATAGAAAACTTAACAAATGAGAATAAAAGCAAATAACATTGCAATTGTTTTTCTCGATCAGTCATTGAAAATAAGAAATGTGAATAGTACCGATGACTGTTATAGGTCTGTGTGTTGTGCGTTCACTGCACTAGAATGGAAAAATCGTTTTTGTAAAAGAACCATTAGGGGACTTTTTCCTGTGTCCTTGTGTATTTGAATGTTCAAAGTCATTTATTGAAGTTTTACTGAAATCAAGAGCCGCACAAAAGATCAGCTTAACATTTCCCCTTGTATGGTGCAAAAAGAAACAAATTGAATAGATTTAATAAAAAGGGAAAAAACTAAGAAATAGTCAAACAAAAGAAACAGAAACAAAACGGGGAAAAGGGGCTACACGGAACGCAGCAATCAACTATACAGCAACACAAAAGTAATACAAGATGGCCATGGAATGGAACAAAACAATGATAGACGTGAATAATAAGTACAAGTTAAAGGGAACCTGTCATCAGAAATTGACCTAATAAACCACTAACAGTATGCTGCAGATCATGTTTCTTTCATGGTCCAGTGTGGTGGCATCATCCAAAAAAATCAACTTTGAAGTAAGATGTAAATTGGTTTTATAAGGTCAAGGAGGTAGAAATTTAACACAGAAGTCGAGCTTTCCCTGCCCTAGAACTCGGTCTTCATTGTAATTGATGATCCTATGTCCAGAGACATCACTAACCAGATCTTCTGAAGTCCAATTCACAGTGTCAATCACAGAGAAGTAGACGTTCAGAGCTAAATTGACTTTATACAACCAATTTACATCTCACTTCAAAGTTGATTTGACAAAGAACAAAGTTGATTTAACAAAGGGCTGTTAAAAAGTCCTGAAGGTCCTAAGAAGTGGTGGCCTCATCCATGGTTCCTTAATACAGGAATAGTACTCGTTTGTTCCCACTGCTGAAGGCTATGGGTTAACAACTTATTCTTTTTGTTAGCATAGTCAAGGAGACGCAAAGACATCCATTATTTTATTCACCCATGCTACAGTTGCAACATTTCAGCTCCTCAATGGAGTTATTGATGTTTGGAGTCTTATTAATGGCAGGTGATGTTGTAAATTGGAATGATCACAGCTACTGTTTGCGAATAAAAAGTCGCAAACTGAAACAAAAAGTGAGAATAAAAAGTCAACACCTCACATGTATCACAAAGGGAAAAAAACTTAAGATACATTGCAATGATTAAATAGGACAACTTTAGGAAACTTGGCAGTGGCAGCTGAAAAACTACATTGCCCTGCTCCAAAGCTTGTGCATTTTGTTATCATATTTGTAAAATGAAGCTTGGGTCCACCTCAGGGCCTTTTCAGTTCTTTTAGTTAGAAACTCCCCCCAACCCCCTGCTAGGGCTTGACTTAAAAGCCAAGATTTACTAAAGCCCCTGTGCCAGTTTTCTGTCTTTTTTCATGTGCAAACTACTTTCACATGTACTTTAGAAGTGTCCGAGACACAATTGTGGCGCATGCTGCACTATACCCAACGGGACACAAAATTCTGCGCTGAAATGGACGTTCCGGTGCTCAGTCAGACCGTGTGCCACATTTAACATGCAAAGTCTGACAGAAGAGTGTCGCTCGTTCTATGTTAAATGTACAGTAAATAATAAATGGTGCTCTGTCGGAGCAGTGCAGAGGATGCCATGAAGAACGGCCGCCACAAATGATGAATCTGGTGCCCCCTGCACACTACACAGGCACACTGCACTGTTTTTAGTGAATGTGGGCTAATACGTTTAGCAACAAGCAAAGAAGGGAGTAACTGTCCCAGTCTATCAAGTTGTTACTCTAGAGAGGAGTGGAGTTGCGTATCAATGAGCAAGTGATGTATTTTTAAGATAGTATGGAAATAGATTAAGGCATCTGGAATTGGATAGGCAAGTTAATTGGAAAAGACATACATACATTTTGTGTGTCTTTTACATTTGTATTTTGTAAACATTATCATTATTTAACCAAAAGGAAGGAATCTGCCTAGAATATAAGAGAGGACAAAGAAGAGTCATCAGTAAAAATATAACTGATCCTTGAGTACTGTATATATACGAGAGTATAAACCGACCCAAGTATTAGCTGAGGTACCTAATTTTACCACCATGTCACTGACATCACATAGTGGCCGGTTGGGCCATGCGCATGGAACTGTTGCAGACTTGGTGCCAGCATGAAGAAAGAAGCGGTGCTGCACACAGACAACTGTGCGGCCTTTTGATCATTTTTTATTTAATTTTTTATGAATGGGGAAATACAAGAAAAAAGGTAAATTTGGACAGCTGAATGCTTTTTTAGGCTTTTTAACTGTGTTTACCATGTGGGATATTATTTTTATATTTTGAAAAAAAAACACATGGTACCTAACATGACTGAGATTTTTTTGTTCATTTATGTATTTGCATTGTAGAGAAAAATCTTCATTCACCTAGTTATGTTCCATTAGTCTATTCATGTGTAATGTGTTTTGAACTAGCTCATGTATCTACAGTGCATAGACAGGAAAAAAATGAACTGCTGAATTACATTAAGGAAGCAGAATTACAAAAATGCATAATTTACTATTCATTATGTACATTTTAGATAAAATGACCAAAAAACACACTGAGGGTGGACTCATAAAGCTTTTATACCTTTG
Source organism: Engystomops pustulosus (assembly GCF_040894005.1). Lineage (NCBI taxonomy): Eukaryota > Metazoa > Chordata > Amphibia > Anura > Leptodactylidae > Engystomops > Engystomops pustulosus. Next base: position 82,895,523 of record NC_092419.1, on the reverse strand, counting down.
AGCTGTACAAAAGAGGATACGCTCTATGTGTGTCAGTAAAATAGGTAAAAGATTTCTGATGATAGGTCCATATACATTGGGGGTCATTTACTAAGGGCCCGATTCGCGTTTTCCCGACGTGTTACCCGAATATTTCCGATTTGCGCCGATTGTACCTGAATTGCCCCGGGATTTTGGCGCACGCGATCGGATTGTGGCGCATCGGCACCGGCATGCACGCGACGGAAATCGGGGGGCGTGGCCGAACGAAAACCCGACGGATTCGGAAAAACCGCCGCATTTAAAAAAGGAAATTGTGTCGCGGAGCTTGCACTCACCTTCATCCAGGATAGGATCGTGAACTTCAGTGCATTTCAGGGAACTTCAGCGCAGCAGCGACACCTGGTGGACGTCGGAGGAACTGCCTTGATGAATCCCGGCCGGACCTGAATCCAGCGCCGAGAACGCGCCGCTGGATCGCGAATGGACCGGGTAAGTAAATCTGCCTCATTGTGTCCATAAAAAAGCCATGGGCTATTGAATCCTTTACTAAACATTAACCCTTTTTCTGATGCCATTGGTACCTTAAAATTTTGCAGTTCTGTTTTGCTCTTTTTTAAATGATGATATCTTTGGTACAGCTTAACATATCAAAACAATTTTTCCTTAAATTAATAAGACTATCCTATCATATTAAAGTTTCACATATCATGAAAAAAATTATTTTTTTTATATTCAAGAACCCAAAATATGTTAAAAATATGTACAGCATCAATCCGCTGCCCTTCACCAGGTTTAGCTGCAGATGGAGAGGGTGACTACTTCTGGAAACTGTAAGCTCTGTCTCTCTGCAGTTCCCTCTCTTCTGCTTTCAGCTGACAGGCTGGAAGGGAAACAATTCAAATGCCTATATCTTCTGAACCGTGCAGCCTAGAAAAACAATTGGTGTCATATTAAAGAGAAGATTTATTTATATATGTATGATATAAACTGTTAAAGTTTATATGAAAATCGCTTTTTTTAACCGCAACTTTAATAGTTGATATCTCTGGTTCTGTGGAACTTAGAAACACATGCCCGATATCATATTAAAGGAGTGATTCTCATGTTTAATGACAAATATTGTTAAAGGGTTGTCCACTTTCAGTAAATTGTTTGTCTAAGGAGAAGTTCTACAATTTTCTAATATACTTTCTGTATCAATTTCTCATGGAAACTCTGACACAATTAATATTTGTCATAGCCATTTTTGGGGGCTTTAAACTGGCAGAAAGTAGACCAAAAGAAATTTGGTCTATCAGGGACCAAAAACTGCACTCAGCTTGCACTAGCATATCCGGAGAAACATTTAGCACATTAGGATTTTTTGATGCCAGTCCTTTTGGCGTCCAATTCAGACCATACGAGGTGTTGGACGAGGTCAGCATTACTGCAGTGGCCATTGCTCCAGGGCAGCGCTCAGCCTATTCTCAGACTGCTAGACACATTTCTGGAGCTCGGGACAGATTTCGGTCCCAGGGACAGAAAATGGCCTTGGCGCCAGAAATATATCTGCACAGCACCACAATATTAAATATGTGTCTCCTTTCCGAGAACATGTTAGTAACAAAGCCAGTGCAGACACCGACACTTTATGTAAATGTCCCCCATTGGATTAGAAGTGATGATGTCACAAGGCCAATTACTGGCTTCAGCTATCAAATGCCCTTTATGGAGTTATACCACTCGTTTAACTATCACACCTCTAGATCAGGGCTTCTTAACTGCTTGCTGTTGGGTCCCATCATCTAGAATTTTGACAAATATTGACAAATTTTGGCCGCAATTTAACTTTTATTTATATGATTTGACTCAATCTAAAACCAGGAGAGGTTTTCCATTATGAAATACCTCTGTGTAATGTCTGTATCTGACTTTGACTCACAATAACTAATGCAAGGAACATTCCACACACTGGGGGTCAATCTGTCTAAACCAGAAAACTGGAGTAATTTGCACATAAAATGCTGTGTGCCACATCTTACATATAAAGTCCAAAGTCAATGGGAATGCAGAGAACCTGGAGCTTGGTATCTGGTGTATGACAGGAGGACACAGGATGGATTAGTAAAGAGAGAGTTGAAATTTCCTGCAGTTAGCAGTGACAAAGAGATGTGTTTTAAGAGCATTTTTTAAACTTTAGATCACTGTTTTCACCCAGATATCTAGATATCAATTTTGCATCTGTTTCTCCTTGTCGCCATTTGCCCTACAGCAGTATTTGCACCTAACCCGAAAGCACTGCTTGAGCGACCTGCTTCCATCCCAGGGGCTCTGCCCATCGGGCTACAAACTCCTGTGAAAAATTGTCCCAGAAACCACACTTTGCCAACCAGTGGGCCCAGCCATGCCAAAACACTGCTAGGGTCTTCCGGGTAGGCAAACCTAATACCAATATTTATAATTACCAAAACTACGACTCTCCTGTATATTTGCATTCCAGGACTCCCAGACTAAAACACATTAACCCCTTCCCTGGTCTCCAACACACCCCTTGTCATGTGCTTCCTCCACCTAAGCTACGTTTGGCTCCGGTGATTACTATATTTTGGTGCAGCAGACTAGACCAACTAATAGGTGGTGCAACGTATGACTCACCAGTCTTATACCGCACCAGATTAATCATCCAGCATCAGACACAGGGATTAATGTGGTGCTGCAGAGAACTGTCTAGTTCTACTCTGCACTGGTCTTAACACCAACATTAATACAATCCCGCAAAGTATTTTGTAAAACAAAGACTAAGTGGTGAACACTTGCTCAATTTGAAAGTCACATAGAAGAAAATGCTCACGTGTATCCAGTTAAACACATGAACAGTTCAGAGTACAGACTGAATAAAGAATATACTCTTAAGAACACAGTGTGTGGTCTGTCTGAATAGACTTCTATACACTGATGAGACATCTTCCCTCCATACCATCTCATACCTTCATTATACACTTGATTACGTAAGACAGAGGAACTCCTAAGAAATAAACATCTAAAACACAACAGATGTATTGTGTGTCTGTGGCTGCAGACTATGCAGTAGCCTTTGTATGATGAACACTCAGTCAATAATACTTGAGCTATATTATTTAGCAGCTTTTGTGATGAATTGACCCCTGGGTGGGCTTATCAGTTCAATGGATGTGAAGAGCCACGAGGATGATCTTGAAAATGACAAGTCATTTTCTATGTATAGTTTAGATACTGTATCGTGATTCAGTACAGCTTTGAGGATGCTGGCTGAATACTAATGGACTGACTCAATGGGAACATCTGAATGAAAAAATGTTTGCGCTGTGAATTCAGATGACGTTAATGGAATTGGCTGGATTTGTCATTCGCTATGGGAGATGTACTGCATTTACTGACCAAATGTATCATAGCAATAGATATATTTATAACTGGTTTCAAGTTTGCTATTTTGCCTGTTTTAATGGAATTTTGAGAATAGTAGAAACAATTTTAAAGACAGCAGCAGAGAATTAAGAAGTCTTTCACAACAGCCTTTACAGCAAGTAGGCTATAACTCTTAAAGGAAATCTACCATCAAAATCCATCATGATAAACAGTAAAAGTGATATGCTTTTATCCATGGCCTCCTTCCTTCTAAAATAAACTTTGCTAAAGGGCTCTGGGGGGATGTAACCAGAGCCCCTTGGTGCTTTAACTTACAATGCAAGGAGCATTTCACCCCTCCCATTGTGTGAGTTTACAGCAGACAAATGGAGGGGGAAGGGGAGAGGGTGAGACAGATGAATTGCATAATAGAATGACTCTAGAATAATGCAGAATAAATTGATTTACCATATATTCCGGCGTATAAGACGACTTTTGAAGACAGAAAAATCTTCTCTGGGGTTGTCTTATACGCTGGAAATCCCGCCCGCCCGCCGTGTATTCACGGCGGCGGTCGGGTCCCGGTGCATGGAGAGGGCTCACGGGCTGAGCCCTCTCCATAGCCGGTAAGTCTTTGCTGCATATTGCTAGCACTAGAGATGAGCGAGCACTAAAATGCTCGAGTGCTCGTTATTCGAGACAAACTTTTCCAGATGCTCGAGTGCTCGTCTCGAATAACGAGCCCCATTGAAGTCAATGGGAGACTCGAGCATTTTTCAAAGGGACCATGGTTCGGGAATAAAATGTGTTAATTAATTGAAAAAGAATGTCTTCTGATAAGTTAGCAGATGTATGCAAACATCTGCAATCTATTCTTCACTGTTCCGCGCGTATATTATCTCCCGACAAGTTAGCAGATGTGAAGAACAGTGAAGAATAGGATCATTTAAGTGAAAAACACAGTGAAGAATAGATTGCAGATGTTCGGCACATCTGCTTACTTGTCGGGAGATACGCTGTCTCCGTGCCCCGCTGTCTCCGTGCCCCGCTGTCTCCGTGCCCCGCTGTCTCCGTGCCCCGCTGTCTCCGTGCCCCGATGTCTCCGTGCCCCGCTGTCTCCGTGCCCCGCTGTCTCCGTGCCCCGCTGTCTCCGTGCCCCGCTGTCTCCGTGCCCCGATGTCTCCGTGCCCCGATGTCTCCGTGCCCCGATGTCTCCGTGCCGCTCCGTGCCGCTCCCCGATGTCTCCGTGCAACGATGTCTCCGTGCGGCTCCCCGCCGCTCCCCGATGTCTCCGTGCCCCGCTGTCTCCGTGCCCCGCTGTCTCTGTGCCGCTCCGTGCCGCTGCCTGATGTCTCCATGCTGCCGCTGCCCCATGTCTTCGTGCTGCCGCTGCCCCATGTCTCCGTGCTGCCGCTGCCCCATGTCTCCGTGCTGCTCCCCGGTGTCTCTGTGCTGCTCCCCGGTGTCTCTGTGCTGCTCCTCGTTGTCTCTGTCCTGCTCACCGTGTTCTGCAATGTGTTCTTCACACATATATATTGTTCTTCACATACTATTTTGTTCGCACCGTTCCGCGCGTATCTCCCGACAAGTAAGCAGATGTGCCGAACATCTGTAATCTATTCTTCACTGTGTTTTTCACTGTGTTTTTCACTTAAATGATCCTGTGGTCACTGTGTTCACTGTTTTTATTCTATTCTTCATTGTTAAAGGGACCATGGTTCGGGAATAAAATGTGTTAATTAATTGAAAAAGAATGTCTTCTGATAAGTTAGCAGATGTATGCAAACATCTGCAATCTATTCTTCACTGTTCCGCGCGTATATTATCTCCCGACAAGTTAGCAGATGTGAAGAACAGTGAAGAATAGGATCATTTAAGTGAAAAACACAGTGAAGAATAGATTGCAGATGTTCGGCACATCTGCTTACTTGTCGGGAGATACGCTGTCTCCGTGCCCCGCTGTCTCCGTGCCCCGCTGTCTCCGTGCCCCGCTGTCTCCGTGCCCCGCTGTCTCCGTGCCCCGATGTCTCCGTGCCCCGCTGTCTCCGTGCCCCGCTGTCTCCGTGCCCCGCTGTCTCCGTGCCCCGCTGTCTCCGTGCCCCGATGTCTCCGTGCCCCGATGTCTCCGTGCCCCGATGTCTCCGTGCCCCGATGTCTCCGTGCCGCTCCGTGCCGCTCCCCGATGTCTCCGTGCAACGATGTCTCCGTGCGGCTCCCCGCCGCTCCCCGATGTCTCCGTGCCCCGCTGTCTCCGTGCCCCGCTGTCTCTGTGCCGCTCCGTGCCGCTGCCTGATGTCTCCATGCTGCCGCTGCCCCATGTCTTCGTGCTGCCGCTGCCCCATGTCTCCGTGCTGCCGCTGCCCCATGTCTCCGTGCTGCTCCCCGGTGTCTCTGTGCTGCTCCCCGGTGTCTCTGTGCTGCTCCTCGTTGTCTCTGTCCTGCTCACCGTGTTCTGCAATGTGTTCTTCACACATATATATTGTTCTTCACATACTATTTTGTTCGCACCGTTCCGCGCGTATCTCCCGACAAGTAAGCAGATGTGCCGAACATCTGTAATCTATTCTTCACTGTGTTTTTCACTGTGTTTTTCACTTAAATGATCCTGTGGTCACTGTGTTCACTGTTTTTATTCTATTCTTCATTGTTCTTCACTGTGTTTTTTTAATTAAATGCTCGATCTCGAGCAGGAGAAATACTCGTCCGAGCAACGAGCCGTTTCGAGTACCTTAATACTCGAACGAGCATCAAGCTCGGACGAGTATACTCGCTCATCTCTAGCTAGCACTGATCGCGGGTGTTTTCACAGCGTGGGCTGCCGGCAAAGCTGACGGCAGACTCAAAAAGATAGCGGCGCATGGGCACCGCCATCTTACCTGGGATCGCCGCTCGCCGTGACGTCATCGGGGGCGGCGATCCGTCTCCATGGTTCCGAAGACCCGAGGCTATTTAGTTTTAACCCCTTCATTACAATGTGCTGATAGCACATTGTAATGAATGAGGAAAATCCCCATATACTGCCATACTGTAGTATGGCAGTATATGGTAGGATCGATCAGACAACCTAGGGTTAAAGTACCCTAGGGAGTCTGAAAAATAGTATAAATAAAAATAAAAAAAAATTAAAAAAAAAAATAATAATAAAAAAACCTAAAATTTAAATCACCCCCCTTTCCCTAGAACTGACATAAATATAAATAAACAGTAAAAATCATAAACACATTAGGTATCGACGCGTCCGAAAATGCCCGATCTATCAAAATATGATAACGGTTTTTCAATGCGTTTAACCACGTAACGGAAAATAGCGCCCAAAGCCGAAAATGGCACTTTTATTCCATTTTGAAAAATATAAAAAAATCTATAAAAAGTGATCAAAAGGTCGTACAGTTCTAAAAATGATATCATTGAAAATATTATCAAATTTCGCAAAAAATTACACCACCCACAGCTCCGTACACCAAAGTATAAAAAAGTTATTAGCGCCAGAATTTGGCAAAATCCAAAAAATTATTTTTGTGAAGGAGGTTTTCATTTTTGTAAATGTATGAAAACATTATAAAACCTTTATAAATTTGGTATCCCCTTAATCGTACCGACCCAAAGAATAAAGTAGACATGTCATTTAGGGCACTCAGTGAAAGACGTAATATCCAAGCCCACAAGAAAATGTCGCAAATGCGTTTTTTCACCATTTTCATTGCATTTGGAATTTTTTTCCCGCTTCTGAGTACATGGCATGGAATATTTAATAAAATAAAAATTTAAGGTACAGTATGGTAACATTTACAGTTAAATGGACGATGGTAATGTTGTTGTTGTATGCCTTATGTTTATGAGCGACAGTTTTCCTGCTATATACCTGCATGTCATAAGAATTTAAATTAAAAAAAGGACCATGTTAAATTCAAATCTGTTTTTTTTTACATTTTTACCGGTGTTTTGTATGCGTTGGAAAAGGGGTAGTCTTATACGGCGAATATATCTTAAACTCTATATTTTAAACAGGAAAGTAGGGGGGTCATCTTATACACCAGGTCGTCTTATACGCCGGAATATTCATTTTTAGGTGATACATCAGTACATACTGATCGTCCTTAAGATAGTTTTCCAGTCCAAACATGCAAAGATTTGTGAAATTATATACTACATTTACACTTTTACTAAAAAAAAATAATAAAATCATCAGCAGTTTCAAACTCACACTTTATATATATATATATATATATATATATATATATACATACATATATATATATATATATATATATATATATATACACATACACACACAGTACTATGCTTTTGTAAGAGGGTTTGTCTAACGTCTACTCTTTGGCAGGTCAATTTTATGCTTTATGAAAGAGTCTTAGACATTACATTTTTCCAAGATTAGTGTATAGGACCCCTATATACTGTAGTAATTTAGACCTACAGTAGGAGCCTGATCTATACAGTTGATAACTACAATCACCTCCAAGGAGCCATCGGCAAGTAGAATAGATCTCCAATCCCTGCAGAGAAATCTGACCCTGCAATTTTACGCTATCGGATGTATTAAGGAAATATTAAAAATATATTTTCTTCTTAGTGTAATACACCCAAATCATACATTTTCTGTGTAATAAGAATTCTTATTGTGATTTTCTAATTTTTCCTTATTTTAATAATGATGACTTGTATTGATGTGGTTTTCTTATACATTCCCTTGCTCAATGACCCGTCTCTATTGTCTACCATAAAGCTTCGCACTAGAACGGCAGGCAGCCGATAACCCCCCCTCCCCTATCCCCCTCCCCTATCCCCCCCCCAGAAAACCTTCTTACATATTGTTCCCTTATAGTTCAGGAAGAATTTACAGTAAAATATCTTCATTCATATATGTTACCGCAGATTATGTTTATCTACCTGGAGGCTATAGGATGAAGTTTTCATTAATTGTGTCCTTTAATGGCAATTTTCAGGGTTTCTGTGTATTTAAAGGAAAGCTACCACCAGGATGAAAGACTGTATGCAAATGTGCCTGTGGGGCTCCAGGCTCCATTAACACCCATGGAGCCTGGAGCCCCTTGGGCTCATTTACATACAGTCCTTCATCCTTATGGTAGATGCCCTTTAATAAAGGGAATCGCTGACCAATAGGAGCTCACTGGTGGGGGACTGGCCACTGCGACCGAAACTGACCCCCCTTCTCCCTTACAGCCACTCCCAGGGGACAAATTCCTAGTCACAGAGCACATGACATTGAAAGGTAATATGTAACATAGCTTTTTTTCTGTAAAACCTATTTGCAAGTTAACTTTGACCCTGTTCTAGTGGGTCCCTTTGCTGTTGGTGGTGGCATCACATGGTGTCCAAAATCACTGTAACAAGGGAGCATGACCCAACAGCCCTCCCAGTACCCATATTAGCTGGCTGTGTCCCCAAGGCTCTGTCCCCTGGGTCCCCACCAGCGCCACACCACAGAAACAGAGGTCACCATGCAATACCGCAAAATGAAAGAGCCAACCCTAGATGGGGCATAGTGCAAATTGTGTTCTCTGATTGTGAATGTTCAGTAGATATTTTCAATGAAATCTGTTTGACAAGGAATAGTCAGTAAACAGTAATTATTTTGGTCATATATGGCAAAAGTTGTACTAAGGGCATCATTATAATATATTCAATAATATTTATTGAAAAAAAGTTATAATTTTGATTTTATTGGGGCAAATATGAATACCTTAAAGGGGTGTTGCACATGAAAGAAAATTCTCAATTTTCAATCCCCTGGTGATGTTTACACAAAAAAGATCCTTTTTAACCTCTAACTTTACAATTTTACTTAGTTTTTCTGCTGTTTTAGCTCCTATAACTCAGTGATGGTCAGTGTAAGATTCCAGGGTGTTGCGGGAACTCTCTAAGCAGACACTTCATGATCCATCTAGTTCTCTGAGGTGACAATGTAGTTAGATTATCAGGGTACAGGTTTCTATACTTTCATTTAGCGTCTGAACATTATACTAGTGTCTGACACTTGGACAGATAGATGAGACAGATGAGAGATGATGAGATCTATGAGATGCATATTACACATGACTTTCTCCTCTCTGCTATCACAGCCATTACATACTGTCAGCTCTACTATATAGCTATCTCCCTCTGCCCTGGATAAAGATCTTGTCTGCCTTTAGCTTTTAGCTTTACACTCCTCACCCTGCCAGCACGAAGTCATTGGGGCAGATTTACTTACCCGGTCCATTCGCGATCCAGCGGCGCGTTCTCTGCGCTGGATTCGGGTCCGGCCGGGATTTAATAAGGTAGTTCCTCCGCTGTCCAGTAGGTGGCTGCTGCGCTGAAAAGCATTTTTACGCGCCGGAATTCACCGAGGCCGTCTGAGTGAAGGTAAGCGGGTCCCGAGCGACACATTTTCGGTTCTTAAATGCGGCGGTTTTTCCGAATACGTCGGGTTTTCGTTCGGCCACGTCCCCCGATTTCCGTCGCGCGCATGCCGGCGCCGATGCGCCACAATCCGATCGCGTGCGCCAAAATCCCGGGGCAATTCAGGTACAATCGTCGCAAATCGGAAATATTCGGGTAACACGTTGGGAAAACGCGAATCGGCCCTTAGTAAATGACCCCCATTGAGTGTGAATCGGTGAGAGCTGGTCCTGGAATGCAGGGAGAGGGGCACCTGCAGGGAGCCTCAGGCAAGATGGCTGCCACCTTAAAGTCAGAAGATACAGGGTTCAGAAACCAGGGGCAACTGAAATTGTGTACATCAGGACTGATACAGACAGGTTGGAATAATATCTGTGAAATGCTGTATATTTGTTAATAACAGTGAATTAGAGAATGTGTTATTTTGTTATCCTGAGTATATTTAAGAAACTTGCCTTCATGGTAGTAACCCTTTAACCATTTGCTACAGGTTTTGTTTGGACTTTATTCAATTACATTACACCTATATACCTGATATCAAATTTAAATATAAACAAAACCTACGTGTATCGGCTATATTACTCATGGTAAGGCTTAGAATGTAGCCGAAACCTGTAGGTTTTTTTGTACCTACACCTTTTCCACATTGCCTGTATTTTTAATGGACTACAAATAAAGTGAAGTGATTTTATGGATATGGTGCAATAATCCCTTTTTTCCGTTGTTCTTTTTTTTAAGGAGCAAGCTGTAGTTGATTGAATTTTATGCAAATGTTTGTTTTGATCAGTTTTAAATCAGTTTCACGTATATTCTATTTAGGCATAATGGTTAAATACTTAATACAAGAATCTTTTTTTTTTGGGGGGGGGGCATATTTGGACTAAATGGCACTATTTTTACAATATAGTATATGTTTTTGTTCCGGTATAGAAATAGTTTTCTATAGTGTGCGCTCTACAAGTTAATTAGCTATACAATATTGTTACTAATTACTAATAAACAGCATTAGGCCAACTGTCAAGTACCGGTATATGCATAAACATCATTCATGTTACTAATTAGTTAAATTAACTGTTATAAATTAGGAGCTTTCCCAAGAAAAATCAGTTAGATCTTGTTCCAAATTAACCCCTAAAGACATCAACCTTTTTCTTCCATTTTGGGGTTTCCGTTTTTTCACTCTCTTCATTTAGAAAACCATAGATTTTTGTTAATTTTTCTGTTAACCATATGACTCTGTCATCTGTGGGACAAATTGTACTTCCTTGGGTCAGCATTTAATATTCTGTGCACTGTACTAAAAGGCTGGAAAAATGCTTGCCCAGACTTACAGGAAATTAGGCTCATGGATTACGTAGATTTTGCCAAGCATACTTAAACTATGGTGTGTGCACCCTAAAGTGTCCATTCTTAGTTTAGCTGTTAATGGCTTATTTTTCATGAAAAGGGACTTTTAAAAATATGCAAATGTGTCTCAGGGGCTCCTGTGTATGTCATAGAAGCAACTTCTGACTCTGTCACCTGCTAATTATTCACACCTTCCTTCAGCATTTGCTCTGCCTCCTCCCTCCCTTCCCATACAAGAGAGTCGGTGACAGCTGATAGAGCCAGAAGGGGCTTCTGTGACGTACAAAGGAACCCCTGAGGCTTATTTGCATATTTAAAAAAATACCCTGTGCTGTTACCTTGCAAGCATGTTCCGTCCGCCGGGAAGTAATGGCTGATTATCTTTCCTGAGGTCTCTTTTGCTCCTCGCTTTCTCCCGGTGATTACCAGAGCTGAGTCTGGAGGTTTGCTGGGCATTTTATTGTCTATTTGCTCATTCTGCTGCTATAATCCTGGTGGTTAGGTCAGAGCTCTCCTCTCACATGGCCTTGCTCCTCAGTGGCCAAACCCCTTCTTTTAACTTCTTAAGCCCAGTTGTCACAGAGAATTATTTGCCTGGAAATACACTTACTAAATATACCTGTTCTGACTTACATAGAATTTTAACTTAAGGACAAACCTACAGAACCTATCTTAAACGTAATCCTGGGACTGTCTGTACATTTGAAAACATTTGGAACAGGCATTTAGAAGGGGATTTTGGCGCAGGCGACCGGATTTTGGCACAGTGGCGCCAGCTTACATGCGACACAAATCGGGGGGGGGGGGGCCCAATTGATTTGGACAAACCGCGGGATTTAACTTTAAAATTGTGTCGCAAGACATGCACTTACATACACCGGGAGGAAGATGGTGAACTCCGGCAGACCTGACTGGGTAAGCGACACATTCAGTAAATCGGGTGCATGATCTTATTAAATCGCGGCACAGTGCATTGTCATTGAACAATGCACTTTTGCAAAATCCACCGGACCGGTTAAGTAAATGTGCCCCACTATGTTTTAATTGGCTTTAATTTTACCACTTTCACTGTGTGGTCCAAATGACATATCCCTTTTCTACATTAATTTTTATTTTTTTGCCTTTGGCCCACATACTCGGGCCCTATATGAAGATCCACCATCAGCCGGGGCTTCTTCTCCCCAGCCTCGGGGCTCCGTCTTCTGCTCCTCCGGCCAGGCCTGCTGCTGGAAATTTTAGCGGAGTAGCGGATGCATTTTCTATCCTGTGGCTTACACTCCACTCAATAACTTTTTCCATTTTTTTTTGTGTGGTAAAAATAGGAGCATCAGCTTATACTTGAGTATTCACACTATGAGGGGGAGTTCAGTTGCAGAGCGTGCAGAGGCCGGGCCAGCCAGGGGTAGCAGCCACATCACCTACACTGTCTGGGGGTCTGGTCTAGGTGGTAGTCGGGGTGGAGGGTTTCATGCAGTTAGGGAATATGATTGGCTTTCCTCAATAGATGGGTTATAAGAGCACGATGGAAGGTGATCGTTTAACTTTATAAACAGTATAAGATTAATGATATAGAGGATATAGAGTATATGGAGTAGTAGTTAGGTCCTAAAAACCGGGCACATGTTGGTTTGGACGCTGGGGGGGGGGGGGGGCGTAGTCGTGTGAACGTTCCTTGGCCCATAGGACAACCTTATCCACCACTCTGTGTTGTCCTATTCCCCTGGGTCATGGGTGAAGGTTTCTATCAGTGTGCAATGCGAAAATTAACCCTATATGTATGTGGTCTTGAAGGAAGTACAGGATGAAATAACTAGAGTGACAGTAAAGAGAATATAATGACCAATGGACAATGCAGATGCAGTGCTGCAGTAGGCAATACATATCAGTGACAGTAAATCGGTCTGTTATCTGTTAAAATGATCAATAAGTTGCCACAGTCAATTAGATTAGCCAATGAATTATTGAACAGAAACTCAAATCTGTACACTTCAATGAGGGGTGATGCTCATTTGTATTGATCTTGTTCTGCTTGTATGGGAAAAATATAATTTTCTTCATGCTCTCAGTTCTGGTTTATTCAATGTCATGGATATTTATGACAATTCATACGCAATGTTCTTCTATATTCTTTGAAGCGCAAGACATGATGCTGAGTGTTGGAAGCTTGGTATCCCAGCAACAACAGTTTTCTTAATTAACATAATTGTATAAAATTGTACAGCATGTTAATTAGTACAAGACTAGTAATGAGCTGCTATGTAAAACCTGTATTTATCATGAAGCTGCCCCTGTCCCCCGGCATCAGACGGATTTATCATAAAAAATCCGCTGGATGACAGTTATGTGCATCCGTTGGGGTGTATCTATGCCAGGTCTGTTCTGCCGTATAATTACACCCTAGCCTGCACCTGCTTATTCACGGGGCATGAGCACACCCCATGCTGCCCCCTTAGTTCTTGGCTGTGCCCCACATTACACCCTTTCAGACCGAATTATCATGGATTGCGATAACTTAAAAGAATAACTTTTAAATTCATACACACTACCACCTTCATGCATGAAAATTCTAAAATTCCTCTAAAATATGTACAAATCCAGATACTAATATATAAAAAAAATTACTTTCCTGTGTGAGGAGATCATACAGACCCCACATGTGTATATTCACCAAAATATGCAGAACGTTACATCCACAGGGGACACCAAACTATTTGTGCAGAAAATTGCACTCAGCGTCACACAGATATATTATTGTACGATCCCTTACACAATGGTAACCCAATAAATAACTATGTATCCATAAACCAGGCTAATGAGATTATAAAAGTCATGTTTAGATGTGCGCCAATGTATTAGCAGCACAATAACAGAACCCTCCGCACTTCATAAGAAATTGAGTGAGAACGTCATAACATGGGTGTAAGTAATGGAAAATGGTGTGAAATAAAAACTTTATTCCAGAACATGTGTGTGTTTTTGGTGTTACATATAATTTTATGGATATGTTCTGGGTCGCGGTGTTAATATATAATAGAGAATTTAGGCAAAGAGGATCAAATGTTCATTGTATCAGTCAATTTTCGCAAAAAAAAAATAAAATAAAAACAAAATAAAAGGCAATAAGAGATAAAGTGTGCTCTTAGATAGTTCTGGATATGAGAGTATTAGTTGATATTATACTTTATCGAAATAAAGTGAATGCTGTATTTCCATTATCTGTGAGGTGCAGCAGCTCCTGTGTGCAGCAAATTCTCCCTGTAGCTGCCGGCTAAGAATCTGGAAGGGGGGGCTACACTTCAGAGGGCTGTATCTCTGGCTCTGTGACACATAGAACCCCACTTCCTATGAAAGAAGAGAGTCTCCTCTTTTATATGAATCACATGTGTTTCTAAATGTCAGAAAAACTGAGATATTAACTGTTAAAGTGCCATCGGGAGTGATTTTTATATATAAAAATCACACCTGATATTCTCACTTTAAACCTGAATATCTCTGGATCCATGGCACCTAAAAACACAATTTTAGATTTGAAAGAAGAGATTCTCCTCTTTCAATGGCCAAATTTCAATGGCCTGGTCAAATACCTGCTTTTCCCACCCATAGTGCCAGACCTGTCTGGCCTGTATGTTTGCTATATGCTGTACCCCCTTGCCACCATCCCCAGTCACTCATTCCCTGGGATGAACCAATGACCCATGTGCATGCAATTCTGAAAATATAAGGGGATGTGTAAATGTGACTGCATTTAGTGTAGCCTTTGTGCTTTAGAGTGTGCATTATTGTAATTGTATGCTGGAGTTAGTGGAATAGTTATACACAGTTGCGTCCTCGTGTACATGTGTGTAATGCTTATTCGTAGTTTTGCAATGTTGTATTGCTAATGTCATAATTCACGTTATTAATATGATCAAATAGACATAATACATAATGCAAAAAGTTCCTTCTCTTCATTGTTATATACTAATCATGATTAAAGGGATTTTCCCATGAAAGAAAATTCTCAAATTTCAATCCCCTAGTGATGTCAACACAATAAAGATAATTTTTAACCCTTTACTTCACAATTGTACTAGTTTTATTGCTTTTTTAGCTCCTATCTCTCCCTTGGCTGCTCAATGCAAAATCCCAAGGCGTGGGCGGGGACTCTCTAAGCAGACACATTGGGGCACATTTATTTACCCGGTTCGCAGGAGTTCACGATGAGATCCATTAGATGCCTATTGCACACAATGTTAGCTCTTCTACATCTCTGCTATTCCACAACATACTAGATCTGCTGTACTTGGCTTGCTGCTGTGCCTCCCCAGATAAATGACTTATCTGCAGGTGGCGGGGCTAGACAGAAATCCAAGATAGCTTCCCAGACCCTAAGTCAAAAGTTACAGGGTCGTGTCTAGGGGCAGCTGAAATTGTGTACAGCAGGACTGATAGAGACAGGTTGGAATTATATCTGTGAAATGCTGTTTATTTGTTAATAACAGTGAATTAGGGAATGTGTTATTTTGTTATCCTGAGAACATATAAGAAACTTATGTTTTTGGGAATACCCCTTGAAAGCAGGGAAGCAGGGATTCTGTATCATGTATCACTATGATGCTCGTAGTCCCGTCCCTGACATTTTGGTCAGTCCATGACACAGAATCCTTCATGCTCTTTTATACACAGGCCGACCACAGCAACTGCCCTCACATTTTTTTATACTATTGCTTGTGCTAAAAATGTGCAGTAAAAACTTGTGTACATGTAAAATTGTATAGGAATTTCAAAACCCAATCTATATGTAACTGAAATTGCTTAACCCCTAAGACACCACTGTCAAAAAAAATTGCTGCTCTTTGTATAATAAAAATGTATCTATTTTCCAATATCCTTTTCTAGATCCCTGCTTGCTGTCTTTCTTTTAGGAATCTGTCCTTGGTCGTGTGATGACATACAGCTCATTATGTGACATGCTGCAGCAGAGATCTAGAAAACTAAGGTAGTTTTCACAAATTGTGCTTACAAAATGCCTTTAAAGGCAACATTTAAACATGACCCGAATAATTGATACAGAAATGTACATGAGCAAATTGATATAAATAATATGAATTGCAGAAAGTGGGGGCCCCACCCAAAAGTTTGCTATGGGGCTCAATCAAATCTAGTTATGCCCCTGTATAAAAGACTTGTATGAATCAAGCCTACAATGTAAATCCTATTTTTTATTATCATGCATTAATTTGTTTTATAGAATGACCTAAAATTTGAATGTAAGAGCTAATTCACACTGGTGTGTCCATTCAAAGTATGGTCATCCTTGATCCACAAATGTAAAAAAATAAGTCACAATCTAAAATGCTTTAAACGGACATCATGGATACCATACTGAGAAAATAACGGATGTGCGAATAAGCCCTAAGAATTTAGACCCACTATGACTGGGTTTGATTAAAGACTCATTGGGGAACATTTAAGGGCTTTGTGCCAGTTTTCTGACAGAATTTGCCAGTTCTTTTTGGCATAAACTGCTTGCACAGGTATTGGGGCTCATCGGAGCGCATTTTTGTCGGGTTTCCCGCCGATTTCCATTTTGCGCCGAATTGCCCCAGGATTTTGGCGCATGCAATCGGATTTTGGCGCATCGGCACTGTGTAATATAACGAGCCATGCACCTATGTGACATCACATGACCATGGACCGGTGTTTATCTACAAGAAGTAAACAATGAAGCTTCTTGTTGCATGACAGCAAACAAAGATTTAGAAAACAGTGAGGAATTGATACAGAACGTATATTGGAAAATTATACAAGTTTTAATTACACAAAAAATATCAATTATTTGCTAGAATGCACTTAAAGTGGACCACCCCTTTAAGCTATGCATCCAAGGTGCTGATGGAATTTGTATAAATCCCATTCACTATGCTGCCAATATTTTCCATGCTAAAATCTGCACCTAATATTCAGAGTGTGCAGGAGAAATTTTGCTCCTTTGCCAACAATTTTAAACATAATTTATCTGTATTATTAGCTATTGACTTTTCAGCTTTGAGACCTCTGTCTCCATGTGACACCATAAGCCATCATGCCGGTATGGAATGCTGTAGTAAACTATTCCACTGTCTTTAATCTTCTCCCGCAGCATGATAGAGAGTATCTCTAGCCTGTTATTACTAAACCTCCAGTCATTTTTATATCTCTGGGCTATTCCTCTTCTTGAAGTGGATACTCACTGTTAGTATAGTAATCTAGGGTCATTCTTTTAATCATTAATCCAATTTTCTTGTCTTCCACATGAAAACCTTTTTTGACCTTCTGCACCTGTCCACTTTATTGTACCTTTTATATCTTTCTTACCATCGCCTTCCATATGAGAAAGAAATAATTGAACATATGAAAGAACTACTTTGACTGGCAAGTCTATTTTATACAATACTTAGCAATGTCTTTGATGTCCTGAGTCAAGAGGTTTCAACTTCAGCGACCGACCATCTATGTGTGATCAATGGCCATGCTAACTGGCCACCAACCACAGAGCATAGTACATACACTGCCAAAGTGTTTGTGAATAAAAAGTAGGTTTTACAGAAAATGTTATATTTAGAGATGAGCGAGCACTAAAATGCTCGGGTACTCGTTATTCGAGACGAACTTTTCCCGATGCTCGAGTGCTCGTCTCGAATAACGAGCCCCATTGAAGTCATTGGGAGACTCGAGCATTTTTCAAGGGGACCAAGGCTCTGCACAGGGAAGCTTGGCCAAACATCTGGAAACCTCAGAAAAGGATGGAAACACCACAGAAATGGACAGGAAACAGCAGGGGCAGCTTGCATGGATGCCTCTGAGGCTGCTTAAACGCACCATTATGCCAAAATTATGGGCAACAGCATGGCCATGACAGAGTGACAGAATGAAGCTAGATAGCATCTAAAACATCCAATAATTGACCCTGACACTATAGGGGACGGCATGCAGAGGCAGCGGCAGCAGCGGCAGGCTAGAGAGTGGCATGGCGACATACCCTAAATGGACTCAGGCTTCAAACCAATGGGTGGCAGAGAGGAACCAAAGGAGGTGAGCAAGAAGCGCTGAAATTATTTCCTCTGTGAACAAAAGGTTGACGGTATATTTAGTCGATAACACAGCATGGTGGCGACATAGTGACCAAGTTCCATAACGTATCTGGTGAAACACCCGAAAAATGAGCCTGACACAGCTCGTTTGATAAGGGGATGACATTTGGAGGCAGCCATGGAGAGGACTTCCATGATTAAGAGCGACAGTATGGGGCATCCATATTGCGCTTCTATGATTGCAACTGCAGGTCTCCAGCATGGCGGCGACAGACGCGCCGAGTTCCACTACGTATGTGGTGAAACACCTGAAAATTCTGCCTGACACAGCTCGTTTGATAAGGGGACCATGTATGGAGGCAGTGAACTAGTAGTAGATTAAAGGTGCTGTAGTTAAAACTATGTTATTTGGCTCTTGGGATGGAGCTGGCGCTCCGCTGCCAGGCGAGCTTTCGCCAATCCAAGCCCCTGTCTCTAGGCTACTCCCCAAACAGCACTTCTAAGAACCTTTTGTATAAGATCAAGTGTAGTAGCGTTCTTATAAGTTTGGGATATGGCGGGTGAGAAGAATGTAAACAGATGCGCAAGAAGCGCTGAAATAATATCGGTAAATGGTAAAAGTTTGGCAGTATATTTTGTGGATTACACAGCAGGGTGGCGACAAAGTTAACAAGTTTGATGTGTAATGCCCTGTAATAGCTCTTGGGCGGTGTGCCTTTTATCGCCTAGGCTCAGCAGTTTGAGCACCGCCTGCTGTCGCTTAGCGACGGCACTGCTGCTGTGCCTAGAGCTAGCGACTGATGGCGCCATGACCACGAATGGTAGTTCGGAGGAGGAGGTGGAGGAGGCATAGTAGACCTGAAAGACCTGGACCGAGGTAGGCCCCGCAATCCTCGGCGTCGGCAGTATATGACCAGCTGCAGGGTCAGACTCGGTCCCAGCCTCCACCAAGTTAACCCAATGTGCCGTCAGCGATATATAGTGGCCCTGCCCGGCAGCACTCGTCCACGTGTCCGTGGTCAGGTGGACCTTGTCAGAAACGGCGTTGGTCAGGGCACGGATGATGTTGTCTGACACGTGCTGGTGCAGGGCTGGGACGGCACATCGGGAAAAGTAGTGGCGGCTGGGGACCGAATACCGAGGGGCGGCCGCCGCCATGAGGTTGCGAAAGGCCTCGGTCTCTACCAGTCTATAGGGCAGCATCTCCAGGCTAAGCAATCTGGAGATGTGGACATTGAGGGCTTGGGCGTGTGGGTGGGTTGCACTATATTTCCTTTTCCGCTCCAGCGTCTGGGGTATGGAGAGCTGAACGCTGGTGGATGCTGTGGAGGATCGTGGAGGCGACGATGGGGTTTTTGGGCCAGGGTCCTGGGCAGGGGGCTGACTATCAGCTGACACAGGGGAAGGAGCAGTGGTGTGCACGGCCGGAGGTGAACGGGCTTGGTGCCACTGAGTGGGGTGTTTAGCATTCATATGCCTGCGCATACTGGTGGTAGTTAAGCTAGTAGTAGTGGAACCCCTGCTGATCCTGGTTTGGCAAAGGTTGCACACCACAGTCCGTCGGTCATCCGGTGTTTCCTTAAAGAACCTCCAGACTTCTGAAAATCTAGCCCTCGCCGCGGGATCCCTCGCCACGGGAGCTTCACTACGTGACACATTTGGCGCTGATGCACCAGCTCTGGCCCTGCCTCTCCGTCTGGCCCCACCACTGCCTCTTCCAAACTGTTCTGGTCGAGGACTCTCCTCCGTCTCAGAAGCACTGTGTTCATCCGGCCTCTCAACCCAGCTTGGGTCTGTCACCTCATCATCCTCCGATCCCTCAGTCTGCTCCCCCCTCGGACTTCCTGCCCTGACAACAACTTCACCACTGTCTGACAACCGTGTCTCCTCATCGTCGGACACCTCTTTACACACTTCTTCCACTACGTCAAGAAGGTCATCATCACCCACAGACTGCGACTGGTGGAAAACCTGGGCATCGGAAAATTGCTCAGCAGCAACCGGACAAGTGGTTTGTGACTGTGGGAAGGGTCCAGAAAACAGTTCCTCAGAGTATGCCGGTTCAAATGCCAAATTTTCCTGGGAGGGGGCAGACTGGGGGTGAGGAGGCTGAGGTGCAGGAGCTGGAGGAGTGCTGATTTCGGTGACATGGGTGGACTGCGTGGAAGACTGACTGGTGGACAAATTGCTCGAAGCATTGTCGGCAATCCACGACATCACCTGTTCGCACTGTTCTGGCCTCAACAGTGCTCTACCACGAGTCCCAGTAACTTGAGACATGATGAACCTAGGGAGTGTAGCTCTGCGGCGTTCCCCTGCTCCCTCATCAGCAGGTGGTGTCTCACCCCGCCCAGGACCACGGCCTCTGACCCCTGCAGTAGTTGGACGCCCACGTCCCCGCCCTCGTCCTCTACCCCTAGCCCTCGGGTTAAACATTTTGAAAATGAAAGTTATAACTTTAATTTTTTTTTTACTTTTTTTTTGTGTTTTTTTTTTGTGTTTTTTTTTGTGTTTTTTAGTTTTTAAAACCAAACGATGCTATCCTATTGCTATGGCTATTTTCTAGCCAAGTATGAAAGCACACTGCTATGCCAGATGAGATGACGCTGAGTTATGAAAAAATAAACGTAAAATAAAAAGTAAATGGCAGACTGTGCCTAATTGAAATCCAACCCCTAATAAATTCTCCCACTTCGGTCTTTGCGATGGATATGTGCGTCACTAAGCGCTAAACACAACGGTCGCAAGTCTCACTGCAAATTCCTCACAATATGGTAGTAGATGCACTACAGCAAGGCCAGCCACCAGCAGATCAACCAGAAATAAAATATATAACCCTATTGTAGGCCTAAGTAAGCCGTTTGGATTCTCCTATGGCTATTTTCTAGCCAACTATGAAAGCACACTGCTATGCCAGATGAGATGACGCTGAGTTATGAAAAAATAAACGTAAAATAAAAAGTAAATGGCAGACTGTGCCTAATTGAAATCCAACCCCTAATAAATTGTCCCACTTCGGTCTTTGCGATGGATATGTGCGTCACTAAGCGCTAAACACAACGGTCGCAAGTCTCACTGCAAATTCCTCACAATATGGTAGTAGATGCACTACAGCAAGGCCAGCCACCAGCAGATCAACCAGAAATAAAATATATAACCCTATTGTAGGCCTAAGTAAGCCGTTTGGATTCTCCTATGGCTATTTTCTAGCCAACTATGAAAGCACACTGCTATGCCAGATGAGATGACGCTGAGTTATCAAAAAATAAACGTAAAATAAAAAGAAACTGGCAGACTGTGCCTAATTGAAATCAAACCCCTAATAAATTGTCCCACTTCGGTCTTTGCGATGGTTATGTGCGTCACTAAGCGCTAAACACAACGGTCGCAAGTCTCACTGCAAATTCCTCACAATATGGTAGTAGATGCACTACAGCAAGTACAGCCACCAGCAGATCAACCAGAAATAAAATATATAACGCTATTGTAGGCCTAAGTAAGCCGTTTGGATTCTCCTATGGCTATTTTCTAGCCAACTATGAAAGCACACTGCTATGCCAGATGAGATGACGCTGAGTTATCAAAAAATAAACGTAAAATAAAAAGAAACTGGCAGACTGTGCCTAATTGAAATCAAACCCCTAATAAATTGTCCCACTTTGGTGTTTGAGGTGGATATGTGTGTCACTAAGAGCTAAACACAACGGTAGCAAGTCCCCCTGCAAATACCTCACAATATGGTACTAGCTGCAAATAAAAAAAAAAAAAGTATAACGTTATTGTAGCCCTAAGAAGGGCTGTTGGGTTCTTGTTGAATCACTCCTGCCTAACACTATTCTAATAGAACAGCCTAACGCTTTCCCTGACCAGCAGCAGCTCTCTCCCTAGCGGCATCCAGACACAGAATGATCCGAGCAGCGCAGGCAGGGGCTAGTCTATTCCAGGGTCACCTGATCTGGCCAGCCAACCACTGCTATCGACGTGTAAGGGTACCACGTCATGCTGGGTGGAGTGCAGAGTCTCCTGGCTTGTGATTGGCTCTGTTTCTGGCCGACAAAAAGCAAAACGGCGGGAGATGCCATTTTCTCGAGCGGGTAAAGTATTCGTCCAAGCAACGAGCAGTTTCGAGTACGCTAATGCTCGAACGAGCATCAAGCTCGGACGAGTATGTTCGCTCATCTCTAGTTATATTGTATCTTTTATTAGCATCTGCTGTGTGACTAGGCACTTGTACACTGGGAGTGGCTGGAAAGGAGCAGTTTCCCCCCCCACCATTGGGAAACAGCTCCTCCATGTGACTTTTTCAAATATGAATAACTCCCCTCACTCAGGATTGGTTGTAGAGGAGCAGGGGGCGTCGCGTGTTTTCATATATTTGAAAAAGACACATGGAGGAGTGGTTTCCCAAGGGTGGGTGTGGGGACTGCTCCTTTCCAGCCACTCCCAGGTGACAAGTGCCTAGTCACACAGCACATGGTATTGAAAGGTACAATATAACATATCTTTTTTTCTGTAAAACCTATTTTTTTATGCAAAAGCACTTTGGCAGTGTATGTGGGGACTGGGGGAGTGCTAAAAATGGGTCTCCTGGTGACAGGTTCCCTTTAAGTAGCTCCTGGAGAGAGGGTAGCTGACGAATTCTGCTGAGCCCCGGGCCATTGCTATTTTAAACCAGGCAGAAGCAGAGCCCGGGGCTAGTCCTCCACTTTCCCTTGTGAGTAGATATGGTAGAGTGTGTGAGGGGGGACAGAACGGTCCAGTTTCGCAGTTTCAATTGTTACCATTGTCACTGTCCTGTCCTGAGTTATCAATGGAATTTAACCCTTACATAAGGAAAATTGCTTAATTGCAAACTTTAAAGGAAAGGTAGAGAAAATATCACAATTTGCCTATTATAATATTCATTGAATACTAATACGGTTCTCTTTATCTCGGGTACATCATAACTGCTTGGATTTGTGGTTTATTTTCTAGACAAACAACAATAAGAAGCTTGTGTATTCCTGATTTTCCTGAGCCATCCGATCTGTTCTGGAAGTACCTGGATCTATCTACGTTTGTCCTTCTCTATTTGTTGCCCCTGCTCATCATCACAATAACCTACAGTCGTCTGGCGAAAAAGTTATGGATGAGAAATGCAATTGGGGACATTACTACGAAACAGTACATCACACATCGGAAAAACAAGAAGAAGAGCATTAAAATGTTGGTTTTGGTTGTGGTGGTCTTTGCGGTGTGTTGGTTTCCTCTGAATTGTTATGTGGTTCTTATTTCAAGTTTGGGAATCAAGACAAAAAATACCCTTTACTTTGCGCTTCATTGGTTTGCAATGAGCAGCACTTGCTATAACCCATTTATTTATTGCTGGCTGAATGACAGCTTCAGATTGGAGCTAAAGTCACTGCTGAACATGTGTAAGAAGATCCAGCAGCCTCAGGACAACATACTGCCCCCTGTTATCATTCCCTATCGGGAAGCCTGGGTAGATCAGTCAATCTACAAGCAACGTCCTACAGCTCAAAGTATTCGGTCTACAACTAATAGTATAAATACAGACTTATAGCTTTTCCCCATTGTAAACACTAAACTACTGTGCAGGATGTTTTATTGGATTCTTTTCTATCTCAATGTTAACACTGAGTAACACCATCTTTATTGCTGTAAAAATAAAGCTTAAATATGAATAAATAAAAGCTCTACTTAGAGTAAATGTAATGCATTACTTCCTTCTTCACAGTCATTATGCAGAACATCCGGCAAGAGCTTCAGTCTTAAATCCCTGCGCTTACAAATGGTTTTATTCTATTTACAATATACAATGAAACAATGAAATGTAACTAATGATATTCAAATTGGTGCTAGATGAGCTACATAATTCCTTCTGTGTCCAGAAGGATAAATAGAATAGAAAAATAGAAAAAAGATCAGCAACACCAACACCTTACATATCAGTGTATTGTATTTATAATAATTAAAATAGTCGTTGTCTTACCCTATGACATGATGAATACAAGATAAGATCCAAAATTGTACCAAATAAAATACAGATGAAAATATACTTACCCGGTCCCACGTGATACCTGAGGTGCGTTGTCCGACTAAGATTCAGAGCTGCCGCGATTCACTTAGATCGTGCGTCCAATTTCCTGCATGTGTCGCTTCCCCGCTGAGGTCCGCCAGAGTTCACCATCTTCTTCCCGGTGCATGTAAGTGCACAGTGTGCGACACAATTTGAATTTCAAATTCCGCGGTTTGTCCGAATCAGTCGGGTTGTCCGACGACCACGCCCCCCGATTTGTGTCGCATGAAAGCTAGTGCCGATGCACAAAATCCGATTGCGTGCGCAAAAAACCCAGTTAAATGTGGCGCAAAACGGATAAAATTCGGGAAACCCGGCGGAAATGTGTTCCACGGACCCTTAATAAATGTGCCCCATAAAGATAAAAAGTATTACTGAAGGGCCTTCAAAGACATCAATAATGTTCAGACATTAGAGAGTGTTACAGGCGGTTCCCTACTTAAAGACACCCAGCTTACAGATGACCCCTAGTTAAAGACAGACTACTCTGCCCACTGTGACCTCGGATGAAGCTCTCTAGATGTTACTTTAGTCCCAGACTGCAATGACCAGCTATAAGGTGTCTATAATGAAGTTTTATTGATAATCCTTGGTCCCATTACAGAAAAAAATTTAGAAACATTTATTGTCACTGGGGCAAAACAAAATATTTTGTCTGGAACTATAATTATGAAATATACAGTTTCGACTTACATACAAATTCAACTTAAGAATAAACCTTTGGAACCTATCCTGTACGTAATCTGGGGACTGCCTGTATACATTTATGGGGTACGGTGTATCCAAGGAAAATGTATGTCCTCACAAACGGCTGCCTCACATTTGTCCACAAATGCTCAATAATTAAAGTTCTGTTATATATTGTAAATATATTACTGATTTAATCGATGCTGGTATCTTCTAACAAAAGGGAATAACAGTATATTTCGTAGGTGTTGAACTTCAGTATATCAATATATCCACTTAAATTATTCCAATACAGCAGTTTTACATCATTATTTCTTCTTTGAGATCACTGACATAACATGGATACGTTGATATACATGTAGTACAGAGAAAATAGTTCTATTACATTATTATTAAGTTAAGGTGAACCTATCAGGGTGATTCAAGGCATTAAACAACCCAAAGACCCTTATGGAACAGTGGTTTAGTGCCCCGAATACCCCTGTATGAGGTTCCTACATGGGCGCAATAAAATAATAACTTTTATACTCACCTTTCCTTCCTGTGCTCCATGCATAGGTCTTATCCCGCCTTCACACAGCATCACATGAAGAGACGCGTGGCGGGTAAAGCTGCAGATGCGAGTCTCGTGTGCCTCATGGTACTCTCATCTCGGTAAGTATAAATGTTTTTTTTTTAACATGGGGCTCAGATAGGAACCTAATACCAGCAAATGTTATACCCTAAACTACAGGTGTACCATATGTACCTGTAGTTGGTTTAGGATACCAAATTGGAGTGACAGGTACGCATTTAATATTCCCTAAGGCTTCATGCACCCAAACTACAGTATGGTCCCTGGAGTGAGAACCCTGCCCCTGGAGTGAAAACCCTGCCCAGGGGTGGGATCCAACCCACTCTCCCTGACTCGGGTGAGCCTGTTGTAAAAATCAGGGCTGGCTAGGTGAAACCAGGAGAAGCAGGGCAGAGTGCTGGGCAAGCAGGGCAGATTAGCTGCATGGGCAAGTGCTGTGATTACTGGCACGAAGCACTTTGACTATGACTTTGCCAGTGGCATAGAAATAGCTAACGCATTAACGGCAAGGGGGGTTTGAGCCAAACCCGGACCGTTAAAGTCTGGTACAAACTTTTTGTTTGGGGTCCGGTCTTCACTACCTGCTAAGCTAAATAGAACCTGAAATAAATCTGAAGTTCTTAGTTACGTTTTTATCAAAGCCCACTACGAGGGGGTACAGCATCACATGGTGTCATCCTTTGGATTGTTTTTTTTAATTTTTATTGTTATTTTCTTTTCTGCTAATAGCCTTTTGGATTGAACCTACTAATAAATGATTCAGGCTTATTTTTGACCAATTCTTTATTTGTCTGTGAGTCAGGCCCTCACCACGGTTTTCCCTCCTTCTCTTGGGTACCTTGTTTTTGCTGCAAATAATTGATCATGCACTCATAAAATGTATGCATTCACATGTCATGTTTGTGGCGAACAAGTATGTAGTATTACTTACCATCATTAGTTTTGACTATGTATTGATCTGATTTTATACATAATTTTTTAATATATGTTTTAGAGTATCTCTTTATTTTTTAACCTATTTTATCTTTAGTGGGTGATTTTTTACAATATTTTTTTTACTAGATTACTAGATACCAAGCACATAATTACTTTGTGTGGGCTGTGCTTTTAGCCTGTAATTATTATTATCTATGCTATTGTAATATTTCGTTCTTAACATCAATTAGACCCCTTTATGTCCATTATGGTAGCCTTTTGCCACGTTCTTTGTGAGTGACAGTGGTTGCCATTACTGGAACTTTGTCCTTTGTAATCACTCATTCACACGTTTTGTATTGGGCTGAGATAGCCTTCCTTTTTTGAACATTTATTTTTGGGAATTCTCAAGTTTCATGTATGCCTACATCGGCTTCTTTTTCCTTATCCACCTCCATTCTATGATTACATACGTGCATTTTTCCAAGTTACCCTTTTACAAGTGAATATTCTTTATTATCCTCTATACCAGTGATGGCAAACCTTTTAGACAACGAGTGCCCAAACTACAACCAAAACCAACATATTTTACACAAAGTGCCGATGCGACAATTTCAGCAGTAATTTATTACTCCCTGTTCTGTCATATGTTTAAATTGTATAGTCCCCTGAGGACACCAATACAGAGTAGAAGTTTGGATTATCATTGTAGGTTCCTTCTAGGGTCCTGGGCTGCCTGGGACTGCAAGAGGCCTTGAGTCCTGTCTGGCAAACTCTGCGCTGAAGCGATTGCGCAGGTGCCCATAGAGAGGGCTCTGAGTGCTGCCTCTGGCACCCGTGCCATAGGTTCGCCACCACTGCTCTATACTCTATATTTGTGTCTGGACAATGAATCAGGTTATACCTTCAGGGATTATTAACATACACTCCATTCTGTATGCTTATTTTTGTTTGGGATCATTAAGTAGCAATGGGTTTTGCTTATTTCTAATATTACTATCTATATACATATGTTTGTGAACTCTCTATAAGAGTGTTATAGTAACCATTTGCACAGAGTTTCCTTTATTTGTTCAGTGCTTGCATCATCTGTCAGGACAACGCTGATTTAAAAATATCCCAAAGTTTCAAATCCTATCCAGGTACCAAACCCAGACCCCAAAAGATTCTGGGTGTTAATGCAGACATCATTTTTGGAAGGGCCGTGGAGCGACTACTAGCACTACTTAAACAAAAAATAAATAATAGGACTAAATACACTCTACAATAACTGAATAACATCATGCAATGACTAAATAATTGTAGGACATAAATACATATTGAGTATTCAGCAAAGCCTTGAGTCTATGCATACAGATCTGAACTGCCAAATTTAGTAATAATGTCTACAATAGGTTGACATACAATGAGGAAGAAAACAAAAGCACCTTGTAATAAAAAAAAAATCTAATATTTCCAATAAAATGAGGGTAAATTAAATATATTTTTAAAACGAATGATCAACAGTGTTACTGTCAGGATCAGTGGCAGTGGATCCTCTAGACCACTGTGGACGATGACTTGAGCCAACACCTGGGACTGGATTCTAAGTGGCACCTGGTGTTCACCAGAGCCCCCACGCAAAGTGGGTTGGACTTGCTGCCGCGTGGTCCCCAGGTGCGACCTTGTATGCAGTGGCGGGAGGCAGGAGGTCAAGACAGTAGCTCCTCTACCCTTGTTTTTCGGAGGTCGAATCTGTACAGGAGGTACAGGTAGCACAAGACAGACAGCACAAGTTTTGAGTCGGGGACGTAGTGGACGTCAGCGAGGTCCGGAATGGAATTGAGGTCAAGACGGGAAATCAGGATAATCGCACAGGACATCAGGAAAGCTTTCTCTAAGGCTGTGAGGAACAAAGATCTGTCAGGGAAGACAGGAAGAGGTTGAGATGTATCAGAATTGGCAGGGCATTGGCCCTTTAAATCTCTGGAAGCCGGCGCACGCCCTAGGTAGCAGGGACGCACATGCAGGCCTTTTGGAGCCAGTGCTGAAATGAGGAGAGGGGCCGGGGGCAAGCAGAGGAGCACGGGTGCACCCGTGACCCGAGTCATGGGTCGCGGGAGCACTCATGACAGTTGCCCTTGATATAGGCACAACTAACAATACCCATTAATAGCCAGAAGGACTAAAGTGATCATCCGTTTCTATTTTATTCTTATCTCATTTTCTATAATAAAATGAGTGAGTAAAATTGCTGAAGGACTTTTTATATGACCTTCACATATAATATGATTTAAAATAGCCAGCTCATAAATATTTTTATAACTGTGTAATCCGACTTTCCCTTGCAGAAGTTAAGTGCTGCACAAAACATGTATAAATGTAAGATGGAACATTGTGTGCTGAAAACTAAGCTACATTATAACACTTGAAGCAAGGGGTCCTTTCATAAAGCTCTATAGTAATCTGTCTGATAGCTTTGTAGATATATATATATATCTCTTATCATCAGTTCGATAGGGTATAATTACAGGAAGAGACAAAGCGCTAGAAACCTTATATTTCAAGATGTCAAGTGTCACCTTCTTCATCTTTCACTCCGGCTTATTATTGAGAGGCCTCTTGATGGAATATGAAAGAAGTCAATAAATTAAATCAAGACATTTTAGGCATAAATTCATATCTCATTTAATAATCTAGTGAAAGTACACATCTTTTATTTGCTTGAGTGTAGGTTCATTGACTACTGTATATACTCGTATATAAGCCGAGTTTTTCAGCACAAAAAATGTGCTGAAAAAACTCCCATCGGCTTAAACACGAGTCAAGTAAAAAAAAAAAAACGTAATACTCACCCTCCGGTGTCCGGATCGTTGGCACGGGTCCCGATGTTCAGCGCGCCGCTCCCGATCTTTGGTGCGGGTTCCGGCGGCTCCTCTTCTTTCTTCTCTGCTCTCTCGCCGGCAGAGTCGCATCCATGCGATCTGCGGGGCCGCACACTAGGATGCGGCGTTGTGTGTATCACAGTGTGCGCCCGCCACAGATCGCATGGATGCGACTCTGCCGGCGAGAGAACAGAGAAGAAAGAAGAGTGAAGAGGAGCCGCCGGGACCCGCACCGAAGATCGGGAGCCTCGGGCCTCGGGCCAACGATCCGGACACCGGAGGGTGAGTAATAAGTTTTTTATTTTTTTTGGCAGGGGGCTGCCTGGCTGTATACTATATTGGGGGGGGGGGGCTGCCTGGCTGTATACTACATTGGGGTGGCTACCTGGCTGTATACTATATTGGGGGGGGGGGTGTATACTATATTGGGGGGGCTGCCTGGCTGTATACTACATTGGGGGGGCTGCCTGGCTGTATACTACATTGGGAGGGCTGCCTGGCTGTATACTATATTGGGGGGGGGGGGGGGGCTGCCTGGCTGTATACTATATTGGGGGGGGGGCTTCCTGGCTGTATACTACATTGGGGGGCTGCCTGGCTGTATACTATATTGGGGGACTGCCTGGCTGTACACTATATTGGGGGGCTGCCTGGCTGTATACTATATTGGGGGGCTGCCTGGCTGTATACTACATTGGGGGGGGGGGGCTGCCTGGCTGTATACTATATTGGGGGAGCTGCCTGGCTGTATACTACATTGGGGGGGCTGCCTGGCTGTATACTATATGGGGGGGCTGCCTGGCTGTATACTATATTGGGGGGCTGCCTGGCAGTATACTATATTGGGGGGGCTGCCTGGCTGTATACTACATTGGGGGGCTGCCTGACTGTATACTACATTGGGGGGGGGGGCTGCCTGGCTGTATACTACATTGGGGGGGGGGGCTGCCTGGCTGTATACTACATTGGGGGGAGCTACCTGGCTGTATACTACATTGGGGGACTGGCTGGCTGTATGCTACATGGGGCTGGCTGGCTGTATACTACACCCTCGGCTTATACTCGAGTAAATAGGTTTTCCCAGTTTTTGGTGGTAAAATTAGGGGTTTCGGCTTTTACTCGGGTCGGCTTATACTCGAGTATATACAGTAATACACAGTCAATAATCTGTTGTCACTTTTGTCTCAGGTCTTTCTTAGTATATAACATTTCCCATTCCTAAACCTCTGCAGCTTGGAGTCCCCTTCATAGCGTATCATAGCCTTCACTTGTCTTGGAAAACTTACCTAATAATTTTATAGTGTGTCAGTAAAAATGTGTCCTTTAACCCCTTATAGGTATTTAGTTCAGCCACCCAAATAGCTTCATAACTAACATTTCCTGTATGTCTGATTTATGAGGACACAGTTTTTGTTCATCCTCTCATTTTTCTAGGTGTTATGAGGCTGAGAATTTTAGGCGCTATTTTTCTCATTTTCATTAAAATCCCTCACATTTTGAGGGACAACTCAGCTTTCAAGTGAATTTGAGAGGCCCAAATATAATATACACTACACACATAAAAACAAAACCCCTTAACATATGTAAAACAACCATATGTTTGGTAATGCAAACATATGAGGACTTATTATTCACGGAATGAGATATACTGTTTAGATCATTCATTTTGGGGGTCTAAAGCATATTCATGGAATTTCATTAACTATTTCCAGAAAATCATTAATAATATAAAAATAATATTTTATCTTTATTCTCTGATTCACTACGATTACAGTTATAGCTCATTCTTATATTTGATCAATTTTACTGAGCAAAAACCAATATTGGAGAATTTGTTTTTGTATCAGGAATAACTTCCGTAAACCAGTTGAGGGCTTTTTTTTTGGAAAAAGGCTTTTTTTCAGTAGTACCATTTTGGGACACGTAACTTCTTTTATCTGCTTTTTAGGACATTTTTTGTAAGAGTATTTGATGAAAAATTATATATTACAGGAAGTTTTTTGTGTTTTTTTATGCTGTTCACTAGAGATGAGCGAGCACTAAAATGCTCGGGTACTCGTTATTCGAGACGAACTTTTCCTGATGCTCGAGTGCTCGTCTCGAATAACGAGCCCCATTGAAGTCAATGGGAGACTCGAGCATTTTTCAAGGGGACCAAGGCTCTGCACAGGGAAGCTTGGCCAAACACCTGGGAACCTCAGAAAAGGATGGAAACACCACGGAAATGGACAGGAAACAGCAGGGGCAGCATGCATGGATGCCTCTGAGGCTGCATAATCGCACCATTATGCCAAAATTATGGGCAACAGCATGGCCATGACAGAGTGACAGAATGAGGCTAGATAGCATCTAAAACATGCAATAATTGACCCTGACACTATAGGGGACGTGTTGGAAATATGACATGATGTGGCTTGAGACAGTGTTAGGGTCTTTGTGGACAGAGGAAGAACTAAGCCATAAATGCCTACATTGCCCCTAATAAAGATTGTAGAGACAGCTGCATGTGATTACAATGGACTGTGCTATTACACCTGGAGGCTGGGGCTATCCTGACAACACTGAGGACAGCTGCTTGTCATTGCCCCTGGGGATTCTTGCAGATCTTGTGGGAAACAAAGACTCAAGTTACTTGTCCTGCAAGTTTGTGTGATAAGAATATATTGACTCTACATCATCATTGGATTGGCCAAGACAGTGGTGGAGGTGGGATGATGGGCAAGTGTGTGTGGGATACGTTTGTATGTATATAAGATGGTATACAGATCTTAAGTTAGAGCACTTCCTCCCCTACCATCGCTCTGTCCCTTAATTAGTTTACCCTCTATGTGTATCCCCCTGTATTGTACCCTTAATAAATCCCCTATAAAGATCCATTGAATATTGTTGTTAATTTAATATTAACTGGCACCCCAAAACCAAGAAGATTTTACAGGACGGCATGCAGAGGCAGCGGCAGCAGCCGCAGGCTAGAGAGTGTCATGGCGACACACCCTAAATGGACTCAGGCTTCAAACGAATGGGTGGCAGAGAGGAACCAAAGGAGGTGAGCAAGAAGCGCTGAAATGATTTCCTATGTGAACAAAAGGTTGACGGTATATTTAGTCGATAACACAGCATGGTGGCGACATAGTGACCAAGTTCCATAACGTATCTGGTGAAACACCCGAAAAATGAGCCTGACACAGCTCTTTTGATAAGGGGACGACATGTGGAGGCAGCCATGGAGACGACTTCCATGATTAAGAGCGACAGTATGGGGCATCCATATTGCGCTGCTATGACTGCAACTTCAGGTCTCCAGCATGGCGGCGACAGATGGGCCGAGTTCCACTATGTATCTGGTGAAACACCTGAAAATTCTGCCTGACACAGCTCGTTTGATAAGGGGACGATGTATGGAGGCAGTGAACTAGTAGTAGATTAAAGGTGCTGCAGTTAAAACTATGTTAGTTGGATCTGGGGATGGAGCTGGCGCTCCGCTGCCAGGCGAGCTTGCACCTATCCAAGCCCCTGTCTCTCGGCTACTCCCCAAACAGCACTTCTAAGAACCTTTTGTATAAGATCAAGTGTAGTAGCGTTCTTATAAATTTGGGTTATGGCGGGTGAGGGGAATGTAAACAGATGCGCAAGAAGTGCTGAAATAATATCGGTAAATGATAAAAGTTTGCCAGTATATTTTGTGGATTACACAGCAGGGTGGCGACAAAGTTAACAAGTTTGATGTGGAATCCATGAAAACAACCCAAAATTCTGCCTGACACAGCTCGTTTGATAAGGGGACCATGTATGGAGGCAGTGAACTAGTAGTAGATTAAAGGTACTGCAGTTAAAACTATGTTAGTTGGATCTTGAGATGGAGCTGGCGCTCCGCTGCCAGGCGAGCTTTCGCCAATCCAAGCCCGTGTCTCTAGGCTACTCCCCAAACAGCACTTCTAAGAACCTTTTGTATAAGGTCAAGTGTAGTAGCGTTCTTATAAGTTTGGGATATGGCGGATGAGGGGAATGTAAACAGATGCGCAAGAAGCGATGAAATAATATCGGTAAATGATAAAAGTTTGCCAGTATATTTTGTCGATTACACAGCAGGGTGGCGACAAAGTTAACAAGTTTGATGTGGAATCCATGAAAACAACCCAAAATTCTTCCTGACACAGTTCGTTTGATAAGGAGACCATGTATGGAGGCAGCTATATGGACGACTTTTGGAGGCAGCTATGGCGGTGACGTGTGGAGGTAGCAATGGAGACAACGTGTGGAGCCAGCTAAAAAGACGACATGTGGAGGCTGCTATGGAGACAATTTAATTTGGATAGTGCCTGTATGTGGCCATCCAAAAAAGTTTTCAAACCAGAGGAGCAGGTAGGTGGTCCTCCAGAAAAATTAAATAAATTGAGTGCCTGTATGTGGCAGTCCAAAAAAGTTTTCAAACCAGAGGAGCAGGTAGGTGGTCCTCCAGAAAAATTAAATAGATTGAGTGCCTGTATGTGGCACTCCCAAAAATTGCTTAAAACAGAGGACCGGGTAGGTGGCCCTCCAGAAAAATTAAATACATAGAGTACTATAGCTAGAGCCAGTTGGCCCTGGCAAAAAATAGCCAGTTTCCTCTGCTTTAGTGTACAAAGAGGAGGAGAAGGAGGACAATGAGGAGGATGAGAAGAATACATTATTCAGGTTGAGCTTCTTTCACCTGGTGGAGAATGAAAATCCGGAGAAATCCAGGCTTTATTCATCTTGATAAGCGTCAGCCTGTCTGCGCTGTCAGTCGACAGGAGTGTACGCTTATCGGTGATGATGCCACCAGCTGCACTGAAAACCCACTCGGACAACACGCTAGCGGCAGGGCAGGCAAGAACCTCCAAGGCGTACAGCGCCAGTTCGTGCCACATGTCCAGCTTTGAAACCCAGTAGTTATAGGGAGCTGTGTGATCATTTAGGACGATGGTATGGTCAGCTACGTACTCCCTCACCATCTTTCTGTAAATATCAGCCCTACTCTGCGGAGACTGGGGACAGGTGACAGTGTCTTGCTGGGGTGACATAAAACTGGCAAAGGCCTTGTAAAGCGTACCCCTGCCAGTGCTGGAAAAGCTGCCTGCTCGCCTACTCTCCCTTGCTACTTGTCCCGCAGAAGTACGCCCTCTGCCGCTAGCGCTGTCAGAAGGGAAATACTGTTTCAGCTTGTGCACCAGGGCCTGCTGGTATTCATGCATTCTCACACTCCTTTCCTCTCCAGGGATGAGAGTGGAAAGATTTTGCTTGTACCGTGGGTCCATGAGAGTGAATACCCAGGAGGCATAGTATGCCTTTGAGACCTGGACCGAGGTAGGCCCCGCAATCCTCGGCCTCGGCAGTATATGACCAGCCCCAGAGTCAGACTCAGTCCCAGCCTCCACCAAGTTAACCCAATGTGCCGTCAGCGATATATAGTGGCCCTGCCCAGCAGCACTCGTCCACGTGTCCGTGGTCAGGTGGACCTTGTCAGAAACGGCGTTGGTCAGGGCACAGATGATGTTCTCTGACACGTGCTTGTGCAGGGCTGGGACGGCACATCCGGAAAAGTAGTGGCGGCTGGGGACCGAATACCGAGTGGCGACCGCCGCCATGAGGTTTCGAAAGGCCTCGGTCTCTACCAGCCTATAGGGCAGCATCTCCAGGCTAAGCAACTTGGAGATGTGGACGTTGAGGGCTTGGGCATGTGGGTGGGTTGCGCTATACTTCCTTTTGCGCTCCAGCGTCTGGGGTATGGAGAGCTGAACGCTGGTGGATGCTGTGGAGGATCGTGGAGGCGAAGATGGGGTTTTTCGCACAGGAGGTGTTTGGGCCGTGGTCCTGGGCAGGGGGCTGACTAGCAGATGACACAGGGGAAGGAGCAGTGGTGTGCCCGGCCGGATGTGAACGGGCTTGGTGCCATTGAGTGGGGTGTTTAGCATTCATATGCCTGCGCATACTGGTGGTATTTAAGCTAGTAGTGGTGGAACCCCTGCTGATCCTGGTTTGGCAAAGGTTGCACACCACAGTCCGGCGGTCATCCGGTGTTTCTTTAAAGAACCTCCAGACTTCTGAAAATTTAGCCCTCGCCACGGGAGCTTGACTACGGGCAACATTTGGCGCTGATGCACCAGCTCTGGCCCTGCCTCTCCGTCTGGCCCCACCACTGCCTCTTCCAACCTGTTCTGCTATAGGACTCGCCTCCGTCTCAGAAGCACTGTGTTCACCCGGCCTATCAACCCAGCTTGGGTCTGTCACCTCATCATCCTCCGATCCCTCAGTCTGCTCCCCCCTCGGACTTCCTGCCCTGACAACAACTTCACCACTGTCTGACAACCGTGTCTCTTCATCGTCCGACACCTCTTTACACACTTTTTCCACTAAGTCAATAATGTCATCATCACCCACAGACTGCGACCGGTGGAAAACCTGGGCATCGGAAAATTGCTCAGCAGTGGTTTGTGACATGTGGTTTGTGACAGTGGGAAGGGTCCAGAAAACAGTTCCTCAGAGTATGCCGGTTCAAATGCCAAATTTTGCTGGGAGGGGGCAGACTGGGGGGAAGGAGGCTGAGGTGGAGGAGCTGGAGGAGTGCTGATTTCGGTGACATGGGTGGACTGCGTGGAAGACTGACTGGTGGACAAATGGCTAGAAGCATTGTCCGCAATCCACGACATCACCTCTTCGCACTGTTCTGGCCTCAACAGTGCTCTACCACGAGTCCCAGTAACTTGAGACATGATGAACCTAGGGAGTGTAGCTCTGCGGCGTTCCCCTGCTCCCTCATCAGCAGGTGGTGTCTCAACCCGCCCAGGACCACGGCCTCTGACCCCTGCAGTAGTTGGACGCCCACGTCCACGCCCTCGTCCTCTACCCGTAGCCCTCGGGTTAAACATTTTCAAAATTAAAGTGTAAACTTCAAACTTTTTTTTTTTTGTGTTTTTTGTGTTTTTT
The DNA here is from genome assembly GCF_040894005.1 of Engystomops pustulosus. Taxonomy (NCBI): domain Eukaryota; kingdom Metazoa; phylum Chordata; class Amphibia; order Anura; family Leptodactylidae; genus Engystomops; species Engystomops pustulosus. Next base: position 82,859,294 of record NC_092419.1, on the reverse strand, counting down.
TTTTAAACAAAACGATGCTATCCTATTGCTATGGCTAGTTTCTAACCTACATTGACAGCACACAACTGGATTTTGTGCTGTGCCAGATGACTTTGAGTTATAAGAGAAATAAACGTAAAAAATAAATAAATCAGCAGACTGTGCCTAATTCAAATCAAACCCCTAATAAATTGTCCCACTTCGATGTTTGAGGTGGATATGTGTGTCACTTAGAGCTAAACACAACGGTCGCAAGTCTCCCAGCAAATTCCTCACAATATGGTACTAGCTGCACTAGTAATGCCAGCAAGCCCAGCCACAAGCAAACCAAAAAAAAAGGAAAATATAACGCTATTGTAGGCCTAAGTAAGCCGTTGGGGTTCTCCTATGGCTATTTTCTAGCCTACACTCAAAGCACACTGCTTTGACAGATAACTTTAAGTTCTAAAAATAAATAAACGTAAAAAAAATAAATCAGAAGACTGTGCCTAATTCAAATCAAACCCCTAATAAATTGTCCCACTTCGGTGTTTGAGGTGGATATGTGTGTCACTAAGAGCTAAACACAAGTCTCCCTGAAAATTACTCACAATATGGTACTAGCTGCACTACTAATGCCAGCAAGCCCAGCCACAAGCAAACCAAAAAAAAAGGAAAATATAACGCTATTGTAGGCCTAAATAATCCGTTGGGGTTCTCCTATGGCTATTTTCTAGCCCACACTCAAAGCACACTGCTTTGGCAGATTACTGTGAGTTCTAAAAAGAAATAAACGTAAAAAAAAATAAATCAGCAGACTCTGCCTAATTCAAATCAAACCCCTAATAAATTGTCCCACTTCGGTGTTTGAGGTGGATATTTGTGTCACTAAGAGCTAAACACAAGTCTCCCTGCAAATTCCTCAAAATATGGTACTAGCTGCACTCCTAATAGCAGCAAGCCCAGCCACAAGCAAACCAAAAAAAAGTAAAATAAAACATTATTGTAGCCCTAAGAAGGACTGTTGGGTTCTTGGAGAATCACTCCTGCCTAACACTATTCTAATAGAACACCCTAACGCTTTCCCTGACCAGCAGCAGCTCTCTCCCTAGCGGCATTTAGACACAGAATGATCCGAGCAGCGCGGGCAGGGGCTAGTCTATTCCAGGGTCACCTGATCTGGCCAGCCAACCACTGCTATCGACGTGTAAGGGTACCACGTCATGCTGGGTGGAGTGCAGAGTCTCCTGGCTTGTGATTGGCTCTGTTTCTGGCCACCAAAAAGCGAAACGGCAGGAGATGCCATTTTCTCAAGCTGGCGAAATACTCGTCCGAGCAACGAGCAGTTTCGAGTACGCTAATGCTCGAACGAGCATCAAGCTCGGACGAGTATGTTCACTCATCTCTACTGTTCACCATACAGGTTCAGATTTATAGTACAGATTGACTATATATACCAAATATATATATACCAAATATGCATGTTTTTTGTGTTTTATATACTTTATTTGGTTTTTAAAAGTAACTGGGGTGATTAGGGGACATTTTTATATATTTATGTTTTATTATAAAATGTTTTTTCCTTTTTTTTTGTAATTTTTAACTTCCACATATGGGCTTTAACAAGAAATTCATCTGGTTGCTTGTTCAAGCCCTTGCACTGCAATACACTTGTGTTGCAGTGTAACATAAGTAATTCTGAGCATGATCAGGTAACTACAGCCTGGTCCTACAGAATGCAGAACCCTGTGTGAAGAGGAGCCAGCAGCCTGAGGGCACAAACCGGACTCCGGGGCTGCAGCATAATGGATCGGATTCTATGGTAAGCTCACGGGGGGGGGGGGGGGTTGTCCAATCCACTCGGCATACATTTACTCTTATGGATTATTTTAGCTTTTGTCTATTACAGATGAAAAATAATTACAATAAAGATTACTGACCTATCCATTCTTTGTAAGTACAAAATTGGCAGTGTAGAAAATACTTATTTTCCCCATTGTATGTACTGCACATTTCTATGAAAAATTTACTTAAACCACAAACTTGGTGTACTTATGCTTACTACATAAGCAGGGAGAAAAATGTGGATTTCCACAAGTCTGGTTCATCCTTGGGTTCAATTTCCAGAAGCCTCAAGGTGCCTTGTTCATCTGTACAAACATTTCTAAGTAAGTACAAACTAGATGGGAATGTCCAGCCATCATACTGCACAGGAAGTACAGGTTCTCTGTCCCAGAGATAAATTCCCTTTGGGCCAAAACGTGCATATCAACCCAAAAACAAATGCAAAATCTGTATTGAGACATCCTGTGGTCTGACAAAACTAAAACTGACCATCATTATGTTTGGAGGAAAAAGGGAGAAGCATGCAAGCCTTAGAACACAGAGTGCAGGAGTGACTGGTGCACTTCACAAAATAGATGCATCGCGAGGAAAGAACTTCATGTGGAAAAACTGAAGCAACATCTCAAGAGGTCTTGAAAATTGACAATGACCAGAAGCATACTGCCAAGCTGGTTTTAAAGTAGCTTAAGGATAACAAAGTGAATGTTTTTGAGCGGTCATCACAAAACCCTGGTCTGAATACTATTGGAAGTCTATGGGCAAAGGAGCAAGCAAGGCAGCTACTAAAATGGCTCAGTTACACCAGTTCTGTCAATACAGTACCAAATACTAATGTACTGAAATGTATGTAAACTTTTGACTTTGAAAGAAAGTAATAAAAATACATTAAAAAGTATCTCTCTCATTATTCTGGAATCTGGAAAATATAAATAATTATAGGGTGGAATTACACCATCTATCCCAAATTTTACCAAATTCTTTTGGACGTTTTCTATTTTTGTATACAAATTTTTCATAGGGGACTATGCCATTAACCATTTTTTCCATTGGGAGCATTTAGGAGGGTGTGAATCCATCCATCTGACGGCTTTGACCTTACGAGCCATGAAGAATGTCTCACGAAGGAAAATTATCACCACCTAGTACATCAAATAGACATATTGCAGGGGTAAAGTCTATAGGGGCCTCCACAATATCAGATAATGTGGATATAATTTCTGACTAAAACATTTGCAATAGCGGACAATCCCACATCATATGCCAAAGGTAGCAAGGGTGGTCCTACATCTATGGCAACTAAAATCTGTAAAAGAGTCCATTTTAAAGTAAAATTAATAGTAAAATGGCATTCACCAAGTTATTCCTTCTTAATCCATTTATTGCTGTATACTCACAAAAGTTTTACAACAAACACGTCCATGTTGGGGAGGGACAACATGGACCTGTTCGTTGTAAAACTTTTTTGAGTATACAGCAATAAATGGATTAAGAAGGAATAACTTGGTGAGTGGCGTTCTACTACTATGCATATTTCTATTGGGACTATCTGCTTATTTTCAAAGAACCAGAGCACCATCACATTTCCAATATACACAAGTTGGCGACCTACAGTATATGAAAACAACAATATTCACATATGCCATATGTCCAGAGTAGTGCCACACAGTGTATTCACTCTTTGTATTGTTACAGGGTGAGATCACATTGGTTAACGATGAACAATTGTATGAGTTTATTATTAACGGCAGGTGACACGTATCAGTGGGACTCCAGTAAATCAAAGAAATCCTCCTCACGTAGTGCTGGAATCAATGTTCTCCAGTCCTCAAGGGCTTTAGATACTTGAGAATTAGGTTTGACCTGGATAAGGAATTAGTAGTGACTATGCCATGCCTATGTTGGTTTTAGTGTTGTTTTAGTCTGTTTTTGTAGTCTACTCTTTGACGTGTTAAACTTTGATCACTGGAAGAAGCACTTTTATCTATTTCCGTTGTATATCTGTCTTTTGCTCCTTTAATAAATGAGTTAAAAAATATAAATCATTTTGGTAATCCTAGTTGTCCTAAAGTGGGAAAGGTTTATTCTAATTTCATGTCAGAAAAACCTGCAAATGTGTCTATTTATATAGTATATAAAAACTTCTGGTTTCAGTTGTATGTTGCAAATAGGCGCCCACCACAATGAGAAAGTTGCCCCCTCTAACATAATCTGCCAAGGACATCCACCAGCTAGCATTTGCTATGAGCAGTAACAAGCTGATGAAAAATAAACATGATGGTGTCCGGATACCTTTTTGGCACTCATTGGTGTCATTTAGCATCATCCATTCTAGTTTACTGAACATGCCAGATTTATTTCAAATGGTGAATTAACATATAAATTACTGAATTACAAGATAATAACATTTCTTTCTAAGGGCTCTTTCACTTTGGCTTTGTTTTTCACATCCGTGGTGTAGTGTTATTTTCCATGGATGCCACACTGAGCCATTGATTTCCATGATTGTTTCCACATTGGCTTGTATTTTCACTGATCCGCTGTCCTTGGAAAAAATTATGAAACATGTCCTATTTTTTTCACTGTTATGGATCACAGAAGTCTACAGGTCCACAAAAAACCTAAAAAAAACAGGTTTGATGTTTTCACAGCAATGTTAAACCTTCAGTTCTTTTTGCGGACACGGAGACAAATCTGATGCATCACGGAGACAAAGCGAAAAAAAAACAGACACAACGGAGAAAAACTGCAATGGATAAGCAACTGAAGCTGATCATCAATGCCAATGTGAAAGAGTGCTTAATTTTGTATTTCACAAATCGGAGATGTAAACAAATCAAACCATGGCATGACATTATGATTTGGCAGCATATTTTATCCATGAATACTGCCTATGTATACTGTTTTTAAGCAGCTTGGCAGCATGGGAGAATTTCACTCCAGCAACCACCCTTGGATGCTTTTTTGTATTCTCTACGGAGGCACATACAGGCCAGTTTTGGGAGGGGTGTTTTTTATTCAGGTGCAACAGAAGGCATTATTAGTACTGTAAATACTCGAGTATGAGCTGAGTTTTTCAGCATAAAAACATTTGCTGAAAACTTCCCCCCAGAGGTCCCCTTCTATCCATCGCGGCTCCGGCATCGGCTCCGTGTCCCACACAGTCCGTCGCAGGCATTTTGAAGTTAGACGCACGCTGACATTCTACTATGTGCACCGGCGGCTGTCAGTGAGTGGCTGATGTCATGGTGCCTGCGATGGGCCATACGGAACAAGGAGCCGATGCCAGAGCCACGATGGATAGAAGAGGACCTGCCTGAGTATACTTTTTGTCTTTTTCCTACAGACATTATATTGGGGGCAGAGGCTGGCAGGCTATATAATACAGGGGGCTGGCAGGCTATATACTACAAGGGGCTGGCAGGCTATACAATACAGGGGGCTGGAAGACTATATACCGCAGGGGCCTGGCTGTCTATATACCACAGGGGTTGTCAGGCTATTCACCACAGGGGCTGGTAGGACTATATACTCCAGGAGGCTGGCAGCCTATATACCACAGGGGCTGGCAAGCTATATACTGCAGGGGCTGGCAGGCTATATACTACGGGGGCTGGTAGGCTATAAACTACAGGGGGGTGGCAGGCTATATACTACAGTGGCTGGCAGGCTATATACTACAGAGGCTGACAGGCTATATACTACAGGAGGCTGGCTATACACTACTGGGGGCTGGCTGGCTATTTACTGGGGAGGGGGGCAGTGACCAGTGCATTTCCCACCCTCGGCTTATACTCGAATCAATAGGTTTTCCACTTTTGTGTTAAAATTAGGGGTCTCTGCTTATACTCGGGTCAGCTTATACTCAAGTATATATGGTATGTTTAAGCAACATTATTGAGTGTGCAGGGTGCAGCAGATTATTGAAGACTGGCACATGGTCTTCAATATTCTGGCTCATGCTGCAGTCTTTGGGAAGTGTGCACCATAATTTTTTAGGTGCACCTTTAATATACAGTGTGCAACACAATTCTATTGAACCACTGTATTAAATGTGTCACATACTTCGACTAAGCACTTACATGCCCCTTTTAGAGCACATTTTTTCTGCCTTGTCGGCACAGCGCAACACAAAACCGGTGCAAACACTTTATACAATGTGCAAGCTCCAAAGACCTTCTTTCTAGTGTAAAGTAGGAAATAAAACTTGTGCAGCCACTTTAATAGATCTGGGCCAATGGGTTCTTGTTGTAACTTGACTGGATTCTATTAAAAAAGATACAAGGTAATCTCTTTCCCCAGCCTATTTTTGAGCCTCCCTTGCGAACACTGGTTCAGTTTCTGAAAGGGTCTACAGCACAGTGTCCATAAATCTGACATCCAAAAAAAAACAATTTATATGTGAATCTAACATTCCAGTTATTAGAACATACAATAGGAAAAAAATGAATACAGCTCACCAAATGCCTAATAGGAATTAATGTCAAGGACACACATGGCCTGTCAAACACATGGGGGCACATTTACTTAGGGCACTAGTTTTATGATGGACTTTGCATGTTCTTTTAGGTGTAAACTGCTTGCACAGGTATTTAAGAAGTGTCTGCTCCACTTTTGCGTCGCCCATGACCTTTTTGTGGCGCAGGTGCGCTAGTCTCCATGCGACACAAATTAGGTCGGACCGTGTGCCGTTTTTAACATGCACCCCCTATATTAAAGATGCAGCACAAAAAAGTTGGTGATTTCTGCCAGGCCACTGCAGGAAAGCGACAGTTTCATGATTTCTGGCGCACGTTCTTAATGAATTGGTCGCACCCAGCATTATACATGGGCAGAGCACATTTAGTGCAGTTTCCCTCATTCTCAGTAAATGTGCCCCATGGAGAGAGGAAGGTGGGTGGTCCAGGAGTAGTATGCTGTGCTTTCTCTGAAGATTGGTTGGATTGTAACATGGGATATATAGACATTTTATTTATTTTACAATCTTGTTTTTGAAAAAATTGTAATTCTGCAAAAGTCCTACAACCCATAAATTACATTTCCCATTTCACTAAGTAGTAATACAGTTGAAAAGAGAAATATAAATGTGTTCAGATGAAATTTTGATGTTTGCAAGAACGAAAGTTATTGTTCTTTACTATCAGGAAATTTCTTTCATGATAATTCATAAATAATTCATGTAGAATTTTCTTTGATGTCTCTGAAGAATGAATTTCCGAGTTTTATGTGACCCTGGAGAAAGAAGGCTGATCGAGTCATTACTTCACATTTTTTTATTTCCTAGACCTTACTGAAGAGCATCCTCTTACACTGCAGTACATCTCATTATGCAGTTAATTTCTTCACCATTTCATCTCAGAATTTTTACCTGCGGTCAGAGGTTGGAGCTATTTCCAGTCTATTCTGTTAGTTTACAATTACGCTATAAAAGATAATAAAATATTCAGAGCTTCAGAGAAAATTAATGTCAAATTCTAGGAAGTTTTGCCCCTTGAACCCTTTCAGGACCAGGTTTTTGAGTTGACGGTTTTCACTCTACCCTTCCATAAGCCGTATCCTTATATTCTGTGCACTGTACCGGGAAGCTGAAAAAATAATTGCAAATATTTTATGATTGACAAAAAACTTGCAACATACTCTTATGGGCGTTGTGTTTACAGCTTTTAATTCTTTATTCTTTTATTCTTTGGGTCAGCGCAATCACAGAGATATCAAATTTATATTGTTTGGTTATGGCTTAATACCTACTTTTTAAAACTTCCAACTATGGCTTGTCTGGTGCCTGGCAATAGGCCAGCACTTGGTGAGGTAGAGATCCTCCATGGTTAGTTAGTGCTGAGAGGCTTAGGCTTTATTTAGGTAATTTTGTTTATTTTAAATTACTGCTGAATAAAACTGGCTGAGGTAAGTTGTACCCAAATTGTATAGTGGGGACTGAATTGCCTGTATGCTGGTGAATTGTGCTTGTCTACCCAAGAAGATGACAATAGATCCTGAGCCTAATCCCTTACACTATATTTATTGGCCTATGCCACAATCAGTAGAGGACTGTAATACAGGCAGTTTGGGTGGTAGCCCTGGCCCAAGCCTGCTAGGGGGCACCATGGCCCCCAAACCACCTCCAAATTTTATACTGATAAGGACCTTCACCAATGAAAACCTTGTACAGCTGATTCTGCTCTCAATACACATGTACACAAGAGCCATTTCAGGACCTTTTAAGGTTCTCCAAAGGTCCTGAAACTGCAGATTGAATGCATTCTCCATTACCATTCTAGTACCAAATGTAGGAAGGGATTCCAGAATTGTAGGGGCTACAATATACAGCCCAGGGCCTATGGCAGTTATAATCTGCCCCTAAACTGTCATAATCTGTATCCTCTCCTGACCAGTTACACTGCCAAAATAATTTTAGATGCAACTTTTTTTATTATAGTCTATATTATATTATTGTTCTCATGCATATCACCACTGTATGGCAGTGCTAAGATAACACTATGGCACAGAATCTGATAGCAAAAAACTTTTTGCCTTCCAATGAAATTAGTGGGAGTTAAAGTATAGGGATGGCCAACCAGGGGACAACTTCCGAAGTTGACCAGGGGACACTTCTGTAGCTGACCAATCCATGAATTGTATCACATCAGCCCCTTCATACAACATAACAGTCAGGACTATTAGTATACAAAACAAGAGAAAAAAAAAAAAGGAAGAACAACCGGAGGACGGCGCCTCGTGTGATACCGTTGGTGTAAAGTATAGGCAAAGATAAGCAATACTGCTCACCTGTAAACCACTTGGTGGTATGCAATGTATCTTTCCAGAGAGGAATCCTCAGGGTCTTGCAGCTCCACAGTCCCCAGAGAGGCCGGTATCCATGGAGGTGGACCGGTATGGTTCAAGTAGTGAAAGCAAAAAAGGGGGGAATGGGACTAAGGGTGGGCGCTAGACTAGCCTTATCTCGGTGGAGTGTCTACACCAGAAATGCCAAAAATTAACTAGTTCGACTCACACCATAAGGTACAGGAAACTTTAATTAAAATGAAGTTAACAATTACAATAGATAAAATGGAATACAAATATAGAACTAAATGTCCAGAAATGACGCGTTTCGGGAGTAATCCCTTCATCAGAATAAAAAATGAACCATTTTTTATTCTGATGAAGGGATTACTCCCGAAACGCGTCATTTCTGGACATTTAGTTCTATATTTGTATTCCATTTTATCTATTGTAATTGTTAACTTCATTTTAATTAAAGTTTCCTGTACCTTATGGTGTGAGTCGAACTAGTTAATTTTTGGCATTTCTGGTGTAGACACTCCACCGAGATAAGGCTAGTCTAGCGCCCACCCTTTGTCCCATTCCCCCCTTTTTTGTTTTCACTACTAGGACTATTAGTACGTAGTTATGGGGTCCTGGGATCCTGTACATACTATGTTTTCCCTGCTAAAATGTATTAGATTTAATCTGAGTATAGCAGTGTGCGTGGGGTTCTCATCTCATGTATACTAATGGCCTAGTCAGTGTACAGGATAATAAATCATACATAAACATTATAGCATTAGAAACATAGCTTCTATGGGCAGCATTAATAAGGAACAGCAAACTCCTATATAATTAACTCATATTTAATATATGGAGAAGTGGGAAGAGCTGTAATGAATTAACATTTTGAATTTGATTTTTTCTCATCAGTATTATTAGTGGTCCACTTTCCTAATTACACGCATTAGAGGAAGAAGAATGGGAGGAAAAGACAAAGTCAATGAGAAGACATGCATGAAGTATTATTAAACCCGATTAAGCTATTTACATATCACAGACAGAAAAGCCCAAATATATTTTACCATACAACCAAGGCTGCTTTTACACTACCGTATGGAGAACCCCATAGACGGCAATGGCCACACAAATCAATATGGCATCGAACTGCTACGTACACGAGGAAAAGATAGGACATGTCCTATCATTCCCTGTGTTACCAGCCCATACACAATGCATTTGCATCATCTCTACTGCTCTCCATGGCGCCGGACGTATGCCATAACCATAGTCATGCAGACATACATTCTTGTGAATGAAGTCTATCCATGTAGTATGATACATGTCATCATGTTTCTGTTTTCCCTATATCAGTGGTGGCGAACCTTTGGCAAGGGTGCCCAAGGTGGCACTCTGAGCCCTCTCAGTGGGCACTCAGGCTGTTTCCCCAGCACATAATTCATCAAATAAGACTTAAGAGATCTTCCTACAGGCCCATGACGTGGCACACTCAACGTTATTTTAAAGGGTGACAGCAGGAAGAATAGATGTGGACATGGTCAGATTTTTATTGGAGCCTTTGAAGCTCCTGCTCTTGGCCCTACAATTCTTCCTGTTCAGTGGGTTGTCAAGGGAAGCTCCAATGCCAATCCGAATTTTCCCTCCTTCTGTCAACGATATTGGTGTCCTCAGGACCATTGAAAGCTGTGCTACAGCACGGAGCAAGAAGACTTTAATAAGTTAATGCTAGAATTGCTGTGTTGGCACTCGGTCTCTTAAAGGTTCGCCATCACTGCCCTATATACAGTATACTGCACATTCAATGATAACAACGTTTTCTAGACAAGCAGCCTCCATATTAGTGTGATGTGATACTGTTGATGTTGTTTTCCCTTTATGTAATAGTAGTGTTTCATTCTAAGAGCTACACTAACAATAATATACATAACAAAATACATTATTAGGCCTCATGCACATGACCTTCACAAACAATGGCTATTCAATTCAGACACCATAGACTTCCATTGTGCATGTTCAGGGTGTGGTGTGGCCCAACAAGATTTAGGATTTTTTTTTGTGCAACTGACCATAGTTGTAACAAGTTAAAGAAAACCTGTCAACAGGAATGTAATTTTTAGCTCCTGACAAGTTCCAATGACCTATGCATGCTGATTTTAAAAATGCCTTTGTCAGCGTTGTTAATACTTCCACTACTTTATAAAACTTTATTTCACATTATACAAGAAAGGATCAAAAAGCGATCCTGGAAACTACAGACCTGTGAGTCTAACTTCTGTGTTGGGGAAAATATTTGAGGGGTTTGTTAGAGATGCTATCCTGGAGTATCTCACTGTGCATAACCTTATAACCCAGCATCAGCATGGGTTGATGAGAGCGGTCCTGTCAGACTAATCTGATTGGTTTCTATGAGGAGGTAAGTTCAAGAGTGGATCTGGGGGATGCTGTGGATGTTGTATATCTGGACTTTTCAAAGGCATTTGACACCGTGCCGCATAAAAGGTTGGTATATAAAATGAGACTGCTGGGAATAGGGGAAAATCTGTGTATTTGGGTAAATAATTGGCTTAGTGATAGAAAACAGAGGGTCGTCATTAATGGCATATTCTCAGATTGGGTTGGCGTTACCAATGGAGTGCCACAGAGGTCAAATGATACTAAGCTGTATAAAGTAATAAATACTGAGGTCGATTGTTTAGCATTACAGAGGGATTTTTGGTAGCTTGAGGAGTGGGCAGAAAAATGGTTGATGAGGTTTAATGTAGAGAAATGTAAAGTTATGCACTTGGGCCGTGGAAACAAAAAGTATAATTATGCTGTAAACAGTCAATTAATTGGTAAAACTGGAGCTGAAAAGGACTTGGGGGTATTGGTGGATGGTAAACTTAATTTTAGTGACCAGAGCCAGGCGGCTGCTGCTAAAGCAAATAAAATTATGGGATGTATCAAGAGAGGAATAGATTCTCATGATAAAGACATAGTTTTGCCCTTATATAAATCACTGGTCAGACCACACATGGAATATTGTGTACAGTTTTGGGCACCAGTGTATAAAAAGGATATGGTAGAGCTGCAAAGGGTGCAGAGGAGAGCAACCAAGATTATTAGTGGGGAATGGGGGGATAAGAATACAATGACAGATTACAAAATTTGGGATTATTCAGTTTAGAAAAAAAGACGACTGAGGGGAGACCTCATTACAATGTACAAATACCTGAAGGGGCAGTAGAATGATCTCTCCAAAGATCTTTTTATACCTAGGCCTGTGACCAGGACAAGGGGGTATCCTCTACGCCTACAGGAGAGGCGATTCTACCACCAACATAGACAAAGGTTCTTTACTGTAAGAGCAGTGAGACTATGGAACTCTCTGCCGCAGGAGGTTGTTATGGCAGACTCTATGTACATGTTCAAGAGAGGCCTGGATACCTTTCTGGAGAGAAAAAATATCACGGGTTATGGGGATAAAACATTTATTTAATTCTTAAAGGTTGGACTTGATGGACTTGCGTCTTTTTCCAGCCTTATATACTATGATACTATGATTACCTGGGTCCCTGCCAGCAGCATCTGGTGAGTCCCGCAAGGGTGGATTGAGGAATTGTTTTGTAGAATTGGAATTTCGTTCCTTCATCAAACTGCAGTACAGTAAAGTAGGGACATGTCTATTATTGCAATTACATGTTTTGGTTGATTAGTGAGGTCATAATAAGTGATATACGGTTCGCACTCCTGTAGATTAGGGTGCCTGGGATAGGGATCCTACCTCACAAGTATTGAAAAATCAATCCTGGCACTCCCAGGGTAAATTGCTTGTGCTTTTTATTTTAAAGGGGTTTTCCCATGAGGGCCTAACTTGCTGATAGTCGCATCCCTCGCCGCTCAGACTAATTGAGCAAACGGCCGCGCATGGGCGGTCTGCTCCATTAACCTCTATGGAGCTGGCGGAAATTGCTGAGCAATTTCTGTACGAAACACCGGAAATTGTGATAATTCTTTCCGTTAAGCCACCTCCACGCTAAGGGGCTGTGGAATGGTTTTGAAGGGGTGTGGTAAGTGGTGGATGGGGCTGGAGTTGGGCATTCCTGCCCCTCACCTGCGCACTCATAATAACCTGTAATGGTTGCAGATAGGGCCAGATAGGGCCTGGTGTATAATTGTACACCATCACAGCATCCTGATGTATCCTGGTGCATCGGAGGGGCAGGGCTTTCATCATGCGACAGCACACAATGCACTCTCTATATGACTTCTCTTAATGAAGCCATGCCTTACAAATGCCCCAGTGTTGATATGTGTGCCTATATAGTCATACCAAAAGTATCGGCTAAAGCTTAAACATCACATTTTTTACAGTGAAAAGGTTGGTCCATTCAGAAACACAGAATTGATCTGATTAATAAAGTTGGGGGTAGGGGGAATCCAGTGCCGCTGAACCTTATACTTTATTACCTTTCAAATGATTCTCTCACACCCTGGAACTAAATAGATGAATTTGTATTGTTTGTATTGTATTTTATTCAGTTGATTATATATCTTTTTCTATAGGTATTTCTTTATCTGGTATAAATGTATCGACCAGTTCACTGCAAAGAATGAGTTAACTTAGAGAAGATGAACTGTGAAAAAATACTGGAAGAAATTAACATTTTGCAGTTATATTTGGGAGATGTAATGATATTGTGTATCTGAGCTAATTTTCCTGCCCTTCAATAATTCCACATTGCTTCTATTACCCCAGTGCCCTTTACATTATCTTGCCTTTCCCATTGTATTTCTTTGCATCGCTGCCATGACTGCTTTGAAAAGCCTGTGAAAAATGAAAAATGACGTACGGCTCCCAAAGCATTGAACAATTATTCCATATACAGTATGTCAGAAATGACAAAGATATCTTTACATGTTGCAGGAACAACAATTTTCTACAATTCTAGCTATAACAATATTTGTGAAATATTATGAATAGTCTTGACCTACAGAATATAACTGATTTGTATTTTATAAAAAAAAAATTAGCAAGTCGCATCTATGAAATGAGTCACATAATGCCGTAACCAAAATGAAATGCATAGCGATACATTCATCAACAATTTGCTGGTATGACACGTTCATTCCTGTCGAAATATCAAGTACAGATTTTGTCTACATTAGTTGTAATTGAAACAAGACAGAGCCAGACATGCTCTGATAGACAGACATTTTGGTGGCAAAAAATGATTGCTATGCCGTATTATACATAATGGGCAGTTTGCCTGTTTATAGTGCAGAGTGTGCCAGATTCAGGAATCCTGGTGCCTATTTTTCATGAATCTGGCACTTCCTGCACTGCCCCGACAGAGTGCACTTTTTTTTTTGGTGCACCTTTAACATAGGGCATGCAACACAATTCTTTGCATGTTAAATATGACGCACGGTTCACCTGAGCACCGGAACATCCCCTTATTTGTGTCACATGATGACTAGTGCAGCTGCTGGGCCACAAAAGGGTCACGTGTGTACTGAAATCACAACGTTCGCTGGGTAATTAGCATAACACTCAGTCCGGCCCCCACTCATTGATATTCAATTTCTTCCCCTCCCACATCCTCCCTGCGACTAACCCTCCCGTTCTGACGTTGGCTCACCGAACAGGCAACCTCGCGTCTGCGCGGTGAGCTGTACACTCTGACAGCAAGCCTTGTTAGAAAGCTCAGAGATGGTGCGCATGCGCAGTTACCTGCGGGGCACGTTGAGTCACTAAGCAGCTCACTGGGAGGGTGTACGGTTCACCGTGCAGTGGCGAGGTTAGTCACAGGGAGGATGTGGGAGGGGAAATAATCGTATATGATCAAGCAGGGGCCGGACTGAGTGTTATGCTAATTACCCATCGAATGTTGTGATTTGAATAGTGACATCATTCCAGGAATTCTTGGCAGGGAGCCCGGTCAGCCTTAGCCATGGATATTACACGAATGGAAGGGAACTGAGCTTGGCACATCCTGGGCTGTATTGGACCACAGGAGAAAGCCTTGAGCCGTATCTGGCAAACTATGTGTTGGGGTGAAGGCCGGGGTGCCCACAGAAAGAGCTCTGGAGTGCCATCTCTGGCACCCGTGCCATAGGTTTACCACCACTGTCCTATACCTTCCTGGAGTCAAGCTCCTCGCTTCAGGGCCTGCACAAGGTATAATTTAATGAATCAACTGTGACTGCAGTGTTCCCTATCATACACACAGTATAATTGCTCCCTGTAAGCTGTTAAAAAACAGCTTGTATTTAGTTATTTTGACCATTGGCGGACCTTTTCTGTGTATGTTGTCTTTTAAAATGGATGTGTCATTTTATGCTTTCTACATTTTGGTTTTTGTTTCCTCTTTTTTGTGGTGCTACCGTATGAGATGAAAAACAGAAAAAATAGTTTTCTGGGATTAGAAACACATTTTAGACACACAATCTGGACTTTATGGAAGAAAACATTTGTAACATAGGCTGATAGTTGTATCCTTTGCTTTCAATGGTTTAGATGTTGCAGACTTTCAGCTCTTATCTTCCTTATATAATAAAATACAGCATTTACAAAAAAGAATTTGGTGTATGTATCATAAGGTTTGTTGCTATCTATCTCTAAGGTTTTGGACCTAAATAAATGACATCTCTTATCTCACAATGCCAGACATCTTACACTTCGGGAACCCTCTTTACAGTATTATGATTCTTTGTCTACAAAGGCAAATCCTGGTTCTACTGTAGAGCTACAGTATATAAAAAAGACATAAATGATATATTTGTGTGCACTAGTTTCTACACCACCTATAACATGTTGTCTGTGCCATTCCTTGCACCCTGCTATGTGTATATATAAAACCTATAGGGCCATTGTAATTATATAAATGTATTGTTTTTCTTTAGGGGTAATTTACTAGAAATAGGACTCACACTGAGAGGTAGACATTTCTATGGCCTTGATTTACACTTACAAGTGTATAGCAGTCAGTGGCAGCGTCATCAGATTTTTCAAGGAAAATGGATTTGTTAAAGAAACACTCTCATCCCTCATCTTGTAGACAGCACAGTGCATATTCCATCTATTGCCTGACTGTCCCCTCTGGATGAGCTGTAGGACTGGTCTGGAATCACAATCCTATGCATCATTATTTCACAGATAGGAGTGTAAATAATGTATCCTGTTATACGGGAATGATACTATTAGGAAGCGTTTATCAATAAGATTTATATAAACTCTCCAAAAGGGCTTGTCCCAAGTTAAGAAGTTATCACTTATCCACAGGTTGATCAGTATAGGGCCCCAGGGACTGCTAGGACCCCTGTGATCCAGAGAACATAATCACTTCATGGAGTAGTTACCATATTTTTCGTACTATAAGGCGCCCTGGATTATAAGGCGCACTTGATTATAAGGATGAATGACCAGCAGGTGGCAGACCTGTGCACAGTTCAAGGCAGCTGTTGTCTGTAAGTACAATTCATATATCAGGCGCACTGGACTATAAGGCGCACCTTTGAACACAACGGGTAGTTGTGTTCTTGATTATTTTATGCTCTACGTACAGCTTTGGAAAAATAATGGGACATGCATTTGCATCCCATGTACTTGCACTTTTTTATATTATATTGTAGATACATTTAACTTTAAAGAAAATCTACCATCAACATCCATGATGAAAAACTAGGGACACTTACTCATAGATCCAGGCACCGGGACTGTAATAATCTTCTTATATTTGTTAATCATGCCCTCCTTCCTTCTAAAAATAATTTATACATTATGCTAATGAGCCTGAAGGGCTCCTGTTTCACTCTATGTTTTCTGCTTGGCAACCAGAATGCAGGGCTGAAGGCGGAGAGGCTGAGGCAGGCAGAACATTCATTTTTCAGCTATTGTAGCTATAAAAAAATATTTTAAATTTTATGGTTATGCTTTAAAGGGAAGCGGCCATCAGGAACAGGCACTATAAACCTTACCCCTTACTGTGCCTTTGTTGAAAAGTTTAGTAAAGTCATCCTTGCCTAAATCTGCCTCTTCTCACCAGCAAAATCGCTTCCCAAACTTTTTCTTCCTTGGTCTATGTTGGCTCCGCCAACTGTTGTATTATTGTACGTAGGCTCAGGAGGTAAATTCCATCATATATTAACCCACAAAAAAGAGACATTCCAGAGGCGCAGGTACACGTTTGTATTTGGTCCTTTATTTAGAGTTAAAAACTTTTGACAACGCATGTTCATAAAGCTGAATGGTAGATCCAGAAACGTCAAACCATAGACCCGATGAAGCACCCTTTTATGGAGGGCCCTGTATATAAGATCATTAGGTTGTGGTCTATGTAGATATCCATTAGTATGGAGGGGGAGGGGGTAAACAGAAGCATGCACATATATATTAAAGGACACCTGTCATCAGGTCTGTGTCACTTGTCCTGTCACTACTACCTGTTGGAGCAGCTCACAAGGATCCCATCACAGCCTTTATCTAGTTATTTCATACATTATTCATTGTAAAATCATCTATTTTTTATCATGTAAATGAGGCTGGTCACATGGTCAGAGCAGTGATGTCACCCCTGTTAACCCTCCCCTCTCCCCCCCCTGCTCATGTCTGTGTGTAATGTATAGTAAAGCATGGCTAGTGTATGCATCTGCTGACATGCTGCATCCTCCTAATACACAGAGACACAGACATCAGCTACACATGAATCTGACATGTTCTGCTGTAACATGGCTGCCTGGAGCTGCTGTATCTCTCCTATATAAACACAGGCTGCAGGGGGCGTGGCCACCAGCACCAGGAAGCACATCATTATACAGGCTGTCAGTGATGCACTGGGGGTGTGGCTGTGCCTCCCACTCATGAATAGAGTGGACAGCTTGAATATGCTAATGCTTCATTGGACATTTCACAGGTCATTTGCATACAGCTTTAGGACCTCATTGCTTAGGTTTACAGGCATGTAGAGGGACAATGAAGGGATAGAGGCAATGCTCTCTAATGGCAGTTTATGAAAATATATTTAGTTTAGGGGGGTTATTTTGCATGACGGGTTCTCTTTAAGTAATGGAAATAGAAAGTTTGCTGTAAACCATTAGTTTTTGGTTTCAGTTATTGGAGTAAGGGATACCACTAGGGGCAATGTACAATTAGCCTTTCAGTAGTGCTCCATTTAAAAAAAAAATAGAGGGCACTGTATATAAAATGACTGAGGCGGAGGTTTATTTTAATTAAAGGGAACCTGTCACCAGGGACATCATTTTCACTAAAGACAGGTTACAGAAGCCCATTACAGCTGTATTGCAAATATGTCTTTCTGCCTTATCTTAGCATTTGCATTACAATATAATTGTGTGTTGTCACTTACCTTGCACCCTGACAGAATCCTCTGTGTAGTCCCTGGGTTTGGGCTTTGGTTTGGATACTTTTCAAAAAACAAAAAAATGATTTGTCTGTCCTGCAGACTGCTCAGCTCTTGACCCCCACCTGCTCAGCTCTCAGCCCCCACCTTTGTGCTCCTGTACAGGAGCACAAAGGTGGGGGCTGAGAAATGAGCAGTTTGCAGCACAAACAGGTCACATGTTGTTTTTTGAAATGCATCCATGTATGTATTTAAATAAGTAAGAGACGCACTATATATATTAATGCTAATTTAGTTGGTAGAGTATATTGATAGTCAGGAGAGGGAACTATATACTAATTTCTCAGGACACTGTCTATGTTGTGGGGATCAGCATGAACATTTGTGTTGTAATGGGTACAAATTATTTAGAGGTACAATATGCAACACAGTTGTTATCCAGGGGAAACTTTGCTGTAAGTGAATTAAATATTATTAGAGGCGTTCTATGGAGATGTGCAAGAAAACTAGAAAACATCTGAAGTTCTGCAGTGATAAACCGTGGCTGCGAGAAGTCATCTGTATCCTTTGGCGCAAAAACTTTACCTTTCCGTTGCAAGATGCCACTTCTATGTGAGTCTTATCAGTACTGTAGTCAATGACTGTCATTCTAGTAGCGTTCATTGTTATAAATATACTAAATATGAAACAAAATTGTACAGTATACTATTTCTATGTGGTTTCTAAAAGCCATGAAAAAATTCAGTTTTTATTGACCCAAATCACCTATTAAATTGAACATGTCCATGATAAAGCAGAACTCCAAACTGGCTGATTTCTAGTTGTGAAAAACATTGCTGAGCTTTTGTGATGGAATCATAGGGAGAGGCTTTATAATCAGTGGGGAGTACACAATTTCTATGCTCTCCAGGGTCTATTGTAGCCTTACTATGCCACTGGCTGTACATGTCTGATAGATCTTGGTTTTATCTCCTAGTAAATGAATGAAATTCTCAATAAGTTAGATGTGTTACATGACCCTCTTTCCATAGGAAAAAAAAAGTCGGATCTAAAATCACTGACTTCAAAATGGCCATCATGGTCAACACCCATCTTGTTGCCACAAACAGGAAGTTGATATCACCAACCATTCCCATTTTATTTAGGTGTATCCATAAAAATGTCCCACCCTGTAGTTACAATTTTATGCACATCTTGGTTTGAAAAAGGGTTCCCCTAATGTACGACAGGTCCTACATCAGGGGAAACCATGACTATGGTCTAAGGCACTGTGACTATGGTAGTCTTCTTATAATTGTTACCCATGGCCTCCTTTTCTCCAAAATCAACTTTTAAAATTATGGTAATGAGCCACAAGGGATCTGGTGGACATTACAAGAGCTGTGCTATGGCTTTGCAGGTTGTTACACTGTCTTCCCTTCCCCCTGCTTTCTCAGCACTTCCCCCCTGCTGTAATCTTACTGCAGCAGAGGAAATTTCAGCACACAGTGGGAGGGGAAAGTGCTCCCTGCACACTGTAACAGACTGTGAAGCTAGCGGAGGGGCTCTGGTCGCACCCCAAAGCCCATCTGGAAGAAGATAACCACAGTCACAGTGTTTGGATGTGCATGTGCTTGGTTTTGATGGTAGACTTCATTTAAAGAGGTTGTTTGGTTTTAGCAAATTATGTTACTGTTTCTATAATGGAAAGTAATACTATTTTACACTATACTTTCCTTTAACGAATGCCCTTCCAACATCTGCTATGGGTTATGATGGAGAGGAGGGAGGTGCAATCATTGATGTCTGCATGGTCCCCTCCATCCGCTGGAAGGCAGTAGGATGCTGGATGTCACAGGAAGTTGTAATTACTATGTGGGTGACCAAATTAGGGTCTTATACTTACCTTAATAAAATGTTGCAATTCTAACCAATCCCTTTAAGTTGTTTACACAAATGTAAAATATCATATTATGGTATTGACGGACAACCCCCATAACGTATACTTGGAAACAAAAGCTCAGCTAACTGAAAATGACATTTTATTAAATTAAAGAACATATAAAACACATAAAAACAACATTTCTGATCATAATAAAAATATTACTACAAATACAATTTCATAGAAAACAAAATAATCCCAGTTGAAATTCACATCACATATTATTAACAAGCAGTCACATGCCTAAAAGTCCTGCTTTTTGACATCTGGAGGCCATTTTCACCAAGTTTGGGATATTTCGGATAGTGATACTCGCAGTGATCTCCCAGCTGCCACTTACTAGGAACTGAAGTCACTGGTGCAGTGGTTATACAATAAAGTGGCAGTGATCTAGGTGTATCCATAAAAATGAAGTTCACTTTGAGAAGTGTAGATTTAGGTTTCATTTGAAACATAATATCACTTTTTTTAATGACGGGAATACCCTTCTTGGATCCAGGCTTCTGGCTTTGATCTAGTGAAATTCCCAAAATTGTAGGTTTGTTCTATAAAAACAAGTACATGATTATAGGTAATCGTAGATTTCAAGATGAATTTTTACAGAAATTTCAAAAATACTCAAAGTATTAGTTTTAAGGGAGATGTCAATTTTCTTTTTGAAATGGAAGACTATGGCCGAACACGTGGGTCGGAATTGGAACAGGTCAGTCCATCTATTTGCTTCTCTAAAAATGTCAACTGCTTTGCATCCTACGTGTCATTGGCTCATGAATTTTAGAATCCATGGCAATGAGCCTATATAAATAAATGGGGACCTGTGCTAGTTGTAGAAAAAAACATCTGGCACCCTTCCTCTATTACTAGTCGTCTGCATGGGCCCTAAATCCGTAGACTTTCCAAGCCCCTAGAAAACTGGCCATTTTGAGCGTTTCTGCAGTGGGATGTTCACACCTATTCTAAAGCAAATATTACTGTACACTGCTGACACAACCTGTTTGTCCCAAGCCTAAAAAAAAATCTATAAAACTGTAATAACCCTTAGCCAATATTGTATATTTACAGATTTCAGTCCCATGGACAAAAATTTCCATGTAAAAGCCTATAGTATTAAATAATCATGTACGCAACCCAGGGACTGCCTGTATATCTTATCAGAGCAAAGGGCCTCCTTCTTCCATCTCTGTCTCTCATCCTTCCACCTAATCTGATTTTCACTCTTGATTCCTTGCTGAATTCCATCTTGCTAAAAGATGGATAGAAACTGAGGTAATGATGAGTTACAGCAGCTAGGTCTCTGTTCTAGGTCGTCATTCCTTGTACACAGACTGCATGACTGATTTCAGGCTTCAGAGTTTCAGAGTTTACCTCCTGCAAAAGTGCATTTTTTTGTTTGTCGCACTTACAGACCCATTTTCATGTCAATTTTATCTGGATACGTTGAGTTTAGACTTAGAAATGTAAACCGATGCATTCTGAGGCAAATCTTCAGCATTTTCACATCAAATCCTAATGCTATAAATTTTATTTTTCATCCATATAGAAGCATCAGCTAAGTATTTTTAACCATTTTTATAAAGAGGGGGCTGTATAAAAGGGTGCATAATAATAGGGGGCATTATGAGAAGGAGCATTATAAATGGGGCTGTAAGAAGAGGGGGCATAACAAAAAGGGGTATTATTAAAGGAGGTGTGGATTATAAGAAGGAGTATTATAAATGGGGGCATAAGAAGAGGGGGGTATTATGAGAAAGAGCATTATAAATGGGGGCATGAGAAGAGGGGGGCATTATGAGAAATGGAATTATAAATGAGGGCATTATGAGAAAAAGCATCATAAATGGGGGTATAAGAAGAGGGGGCATTATGAGAAGAAGCATTATAAATGGGGGTATAAGAAGAGGGGGCATTATGAGAAAGAGAATTATAATTGGGGGCGTTAGAAGAGGGGGCATTATGAGAGGGGGCGTAATAAGAGGGGGCATTAGGAGTGGAGGCATTATGAATAGAGACAGAACTAGAAGGGACATTATGAATGGGGCATATTGAGAGGGGCATTAGGTATTGAGGTAAGTATATTAGACCTTCCCTCAAAAACCATTACAATTTCTCATGTGGCCCCTTGTGTAAATTAATTGCCTGCACTAAACAAAAGTCCAGTAATTGTGGAAATGCTACAAAATGCAGACAAACTGCAGTGTAAAGTGTGAAATCTAGCCATGTTTTCTGTGCAGAATTTCTGTAATTTGTAGCACTTCAGCTGGACATGTGAATACTGTTATGGAATATATGAATAAAAACACTCTGAAACTTCGCCTGCCAGAGGTCTCTATTTCTTATATTAGAAAATGGAAGACAGGTCCCATCAGCCACTAATATTGTCACACATCATTTACAATTTTGACTCCTTAGCAAAAGGAGCAACTGAATATTCAATATCAAATCTTGGTTAAAAGGGAACTCCACAGCTCGGCCAATGCCACATCACCACATAGTGCAGGAAAAATAATAATATAAAGAAAAACTGTGACTAATCAAACAAAACTGTGTACTGCCCCAGAATACAGTAATAGTGTAGTGGTATCAATACATGTAGCAGAGCTGAATTTGTCATCTGGTCTGATTTCACAGTCTAGTATTCACTGAGTTAAGACAACAATAACCTGAAATGCTGTGAAAATGACTGATAAAATACTGAAATACTGTAGAATGAAGACATGTGGCAAATGATAACCTCGCTCTGCTACACAGCAGAGATGATCTGGTGTACAGAACCCATAGATACAAGCTTGTTACAATGAGTTTAGCCAATGTCTGCCTGATTATAAATAGAAATTTAAGTGTCAATTTATTCACGTTCCAGGAAAATAATACCTTCTCACAGTGCAATTACATCCACATCGAGCAAATGCCACATTTTTAGATTAATACCATAAAAAAAGATTATAAAATGTCAGAATAAGTGGCACTTAACGTGATGTGACATAAACAGTGATAGTGCCGTAGTGCCATCTACTGGACAATGGGAGACATTGCAAGTTACTCAACAGGAATACTTTCTTAATACTTTGAGAGTAGCATATTTGGTTAGGTGGGAAAGGCCTAAAATAGCAATGAAGACAGCTTAAAACCACTCCCAACGCAGATTTACTAATGTATCTGCAATAAGAAAGTGGCGTTAAATGCGCAAAACTCAGTCAAAATGTCAGAGCTAGTCTGAAGCTATTTTGTGCCATCACAACAGAAAGGTGTGGCCTAATATAAAAGGGTGTGGCTTAATACATTTGCATCATGATGTACCTTTGTCATTTTAACATGGAGGAAATGAAATGTAGTTTTACTTCAATGGACACGAGTGCTGGATCTATTCTTCACATGGTTTGTCTCATTTCGCAACATAAAAATGTAAAATTTTGCACACAACTAGGCCAAACAACTGCAAGATCATCAAGTGGATACCATTCATATGTATGTATATATATTAACAGGACGATATGGCCCATCCAAAACACTACCAGACACACACGGACTGTAGGCCCAGCTACTCTCCTATACTTGTTCATTGTGGATATATTATATGCCGCAATAATAGGAATCCGTCAAAATGCAGAAATAACAAAATACAGCATTCTTCTGGACCAATTCATGGATCCTCTGAAACAAAGGTGTTAATTTTGGAGGGGTCTGAGTCATCCCGGCAGCGAGACCACTGCAGCCTCAGATCCTTTACTAATCACTCAGGCTTCATTCCAGCAATGTGTGGTAAATCATAATGACCCCACACCATAGACGCAGCCCGTCATGGATATGTACCCAGTACTGCTTTCCAGGACCGCAGGCCACTACTGACTGAAATGTGAGCAGATTAAGGCCAAGGCGTCCCTGCGCTGCAGTCTCTGTAGGGTCTGCACCAGGTGCAGCAGTGTACATGAGATGTTGGAGGACAGGTGATCATGCAAGGCCCTAAATCCTGGCATGTGATCCAAAAGATTTGGCGGGACCCCTAGGGCAACTCCGATATCCCTGAAATCCTTCACTCCGGGGGTTGTAATGTCCAATTTATGTGCAAGTAACACAAGTAGAGAATCTGGAATTTGAGAGATGGGAAGACCTGGAAGAAAAAAAGGATTCAATATCATTTTATTTCTTTAGATTCACAGCTTTTTTTAGAAAACTGAGGGAAACATTATGCTCTCATTTATAGGCCAAGATCAAATTTCTCCTGCTGTATGTAAAAGTGCTGTGACACAGGAGACAGAAAACTACTAGGCCCCTGAAGTGCACCATTAGGAATAGACTTCATGAGGCATACATCCCAACCGTCCTGGATCTATTGGGACCGTCACGGATTTCAGGCTCTGTCCGGCTGTCCTAGCTGGCCAGAGGTATGTATCGGTGTCCTCTAGGTGCCAGGGGGGAAGGGGGAGCATGGTGAGGTGAGTATCTGTGTCTGATATATAGGTAATATAAGGAGGACCTTCTATAGGTGTGTGTGTGTGTGTGTAGAGAGGGTGGGGGGGGGGGGTTATATGAGGTGATGCTGTTTGGGGAGGTTAATATGAGTGGGAAGCTGCTGGGAGGGGTTAATGTAAAGGAAACCTCTGGGGGGGGCATAATATGATCAGAGCTGGTGTTTGGTGCATAAAATGAGGGGGAAATGTCAGGGGGCATTATTTAAGGGGGAGTTTCTGTGAGGGAGGCATAATATGAGGGGGAGTTGCTGTGGGGCATAATATGAAGTGGGCTGCTGGGGTGATAATTTATGGAGGCCCCTATCGAGGAAGAAATGGCAGAGGCACAATGTGACTGAAAGCTGTGGGGAGGGCACAATGTGGTGCGATACACGTGGCACATCTTTTGTCCCTCTTTCTACACTGCAGAAGTTGGGAGATATGCAGGAGTTATTACCCAAGCATCAAATAATATAGTCTGAAGGTTATAGATATAAATGAAGTACCCAAATACCCAACTTACCCAAAGACGCACTGTTCAATCTGGCAACCAGGTCATCACCAGTCTATGGAAAGATAATAATTGATAATAAATTTGTTGAGGCCTTTATAAATAAAATCAACAATTCTTTATCTTCCACAAGGTAATAGCCTAAAGTGAGAGGCGCTATTGTGTCCTGTAGGTATAAGACATCTTCATGTAACCCCAGCCTAGAACCTTCCTCGGACTGAGGCGTTCTACCTTCAGGTGACACCACATTTGGCTTTTTTGAGGACATAAAAACCAGTGATAGTATAAACTATTGTATGTAATTAGAACGCAACTTTTTTTCATTCAAAGCCCCTTCAGAAAATGAAAGCAGGGATCTGATTGGTTGTAAGAGGAAACAAATTTTCTTTGTACCATCAGTGAAAAACATCAACCAGTGTTCCATACAGTACAATATCACACAGAATACTGTGACACTTCTGGTTTACAGATGGCACTGTATAGGCAAATAGAAACACATACATCATAAAAGCCCTTTCTTAAATTTTTTCTTGGCTTGGTTTACCCAAATATGTGTCCTACTATTTTTATTTGGGGATGTACAAAGCAGAGACCTAGCGGTTCCATCCTATTAAGGTTACATGTCTTGGAACCATAATAACTCCTTCCAACGGTTATCCTGTAATATAATTCACCCAACCCTATTCACTAATCTAATCTTGGTTACAAATATGGTTAAATAATAGAATAGTACAAGATCTAAAAGACTGGAGTCAGCAATTTCCTAAGTATATTATTTTAGGCTTTCTTACTGAAGTCAGTTTTACATACTTCATCCATCCATGACAGTAAAATCATACATCCATGACAGTAAAATAATCGGAAAAAAAAAATTATACCATCACTTTTATTAGTTCCCATTGTTAGATTAAAGGGGTTTTCAAGCCCTAACATAGTAATAGGATACATTGTTATTATGTGATTGATGGAGGAGATTGTAGCTTATAGCAGAAGTGTTTCTCCTCACTGTATAGACCAAAAGTTTGGACACACCTTCTCATTCAAAGAGTTTCCTGACTATAAAAATTGTAGATTGACACTGAAGGCTTCAAAACTATGAATAAACACATGCGGAATTATATGCTTGCTGGAAATGTCTTAAATTCTAGGTTCTTTACAACAGCCACCTTTTGCTTTGATTACTGCTTTACACACTCTTGGCATTCTCTTGATGAGCTTCAAGAGGTAGTCACCTGAAATGGTCTTCCAACAGTCCTGAAGGAGCTCCTAGAGATGCTTAGCACTTGCTGGCCCTTTTGCCTTCACTCTGCGCTCCAGCTCACCCCAAACCATCTCGATTGGGTTCAGGTCTGGTGACTGAGGAGGTCATCTGGCGTAGCACCCCATCAATCTCCTTCTTGGTAGAATAGCCCTTAGAATTTGAAGGTGTGTCTAAACTTTTGGTCTGGGCTGTATATGGCAACAGACAACTCCCTTTGTATTGTACAAATGGGGCCAATGAGGTGAATAAGTAATGTGTAGCAATGCTGCCATCAGCTTACCTCATCCTGAGAACTTGTGCTGGAACCAGCCGGTGTGTTGCAGGAGCAGGTATGGGTCCTTAATCCCTTTTGGGGACTCTTGGCTATTCTTAAGTGAGTCTGGTTGGCACTTTCTGAAGAAAAGTTTTCTAAGTCCAGCTCTGTGCACTCAACGGGTGCGTGGGACCAGTGCTGCTTCTCTGAGGCACAGGAATGGGTTTGTGTTGGTGGTGGTTCTACTAAACCCTGGTTGGGCTCAGAGGTAGGTGCACAGCCAGAGAAACAGTCACTGCAACCTGAGTTTCGTATCAATGGCTGAGTTTCTGATATACTACGGGCATAGTGAGGCTTTACAGGTGGCGGAGGTATGGCGCAGAGCTCCACAGATGGCGGCAAAGAAGATAATGCAGTGGAAACTGTGCTGGTAGTGGAGGTAACACTCTTGGAAATCACATGTACTTCTTCTGGTGGCCCTGCTGGAGAACACACAGATCAAATAAGATGCTATCATCAGATTGCAAGCTAAAATTATTATCTATAGGACTAAAACTCATCACTGTCATGCACGAAATGTCAAGCGTTTGTTGCATTGGGCTCTTGGATCATCTAATCTTCATGGGGAAATCTCAAAAACCTCCCAATTGTCAAGAATGAGGGTTTACTGCTTGTGCACCAGGGATGCAAAGTCTGGTCAGGGTGCGATCAGGGTTTGGTCAGTGAAAAACTGTCATTTTTCATCAGAGTTCAATCAGTTTTCAGAGTTTGTTCAGTGTCTCAGTATTTCATGTGCGTTTTTTTGGTGTTTTCAATGCATTTTCAGTTCGTTTTTCACGCACAGATAACGCAAGTGAAAAGGACTCAGGACTGAGGTCTATCTTTCTATGGCAATTGATCAGTGAAAAACGCATTGCACTTGCGTGTGTCTCAGAGTGCAATGCGTTCTTGATGCATCTCCATAGACTTGTATGGTGCATTTTTCATGTGCGTGACTTGCGAAAGTAGAGCATGCTGAGATTAAAACGTGCGTTTAAAAAAACGCACATGTGTGCCTGAAAAAACCCATTGAATACAATGGGGCACATTTACTTACCCGGCCCATTCGCGTTCCAGCATCGGCTTCTCGGAGGAGCGTTCGGGTCTTCCGGCGATTCATGACGGTCCTGCGCCCTTTGTCCACCAGGTGTCGCTGCTGCGCCGAGGTCCGCCGAGTTGCGTCGGAGTTCACTGATCTCTTCCTGGTGCATGTGAGTATGGCCCGTGCAACCAATTTTTTGTTTTAAATGCGGCGGTTTTTCCGAATCCGTCAGGTTTTCGTTCGGCCCGGCCCCCGATTTCCGCCGCGTGCATGCCAGCGCCGATGCGCCACAATCCGATCGCGTGCGCCAAACACCCGGGGCAATTCATGGAAAATCGTCGCAAATCGGAAATATTCGGGTAACACGTCGGGAAACCGCGAATCGGGCCCTTAGTAAATGACCCCCAATGGGTTACAGTGCAGTGCAAGTTCTGCACGTCAAAAGTATGCGCAGAACACGTGCGTGAACAATGCAAGTCTGAAAAGGGCCTTACTATTGTAACAATTAAAATCTTACCTTTTATTTTTTCAGAAATAGCAGTCGATCCAAAACAGCATGGAGGGACTTGTTGCTCCCTATGGGAAGGGTGTACCATCTCCCTTCGTCTTTCATCTACCCTACCAGGCTGACCTTCAAAATCTTGTGATCTTCGGAACGCTGCAAAATAATTTATTAACTCTAAGATTGCATGTTCATAAAGGTTACTCAATATAAAAATAATTCTATAAAAGAAGCAAATCATATAGTAATGGAGAGGTCATTCTGGAAGGATTTAGAGCTCAGCTTCTGTGTCTCTGCTTCCACAATATTCAATATATGTCGCTACTCACCTCTCTGGAATTGGCTTTTCAAAAACCGTCCACAGCAAATGACAGAGAAGGTGACTACGGTGACTAAAACTAATGACAGGGCCACCATAATAACAGCTACTAGAAGTACGGGATCCCGAGGAGGGGCTGTTGTACTGCTCGGCTGCCCGGGCCTAGGGTAACCTGCAAAATCAGAAGAATATTCAGAATTCAGTATGTAAACGGAATTAATTTGTATTCCCTTATGATTAGAGAACTTACACTGACTCTCCGTCCGTGGTGTGTGCGCTGTACATGGGAAGCACTCAAGCTCACGATATCCTCCTATCTGGGTTTTACTGTAATACCTGAAAAGAGGAAACAACCTTGAAATTGAGACCATACAAATAATTCAGGGCCTGCATAGTTTAATCACCTAATATGACATTACCAGACCATTATTCATACCTTATTCAGAAATTCTGTACAGAATACTAAATGGATAGAAAACTATAGGTGTTTAATATTAATAATTCTTTATTTATAGAGCGCACACAGATTACACAGCGCTTGCCAAATTGGTCCCTGTCCCCAATGGGGCTCTCAATCTAAACAGCCTACCAGTATGTTTTGGAGTGTGGGAGGAAACCCACTCAAACACAGAGAGAACATACAAACTCTTTGCAGATGTTGACCTGGGTGGCACTCAAACCCAGGACTCCAGAGCTGCAAGGCAGAAGTGCTACCCACTCAGCCACCGTGTATGACGGATCATCACCCATTTATTACTTCTGAAAGCATTGCTGTTACCCTGTTTCCCCCAAAATAAGACCTAGTATAATTTTTTTCAAACTAAGAATATAAAGTCTTTGCTACAGCTCCCGCCCCCACACCATACATTAGTATTCGGAGATGAATTAGATACTTCAGAAGGTTGTGACATGGGGGAAGAATTCATGGAATAAATTCTGTGACTGTTGTGTTGCAAATATGATACAAGGAGCTACAGGAACAAGAAGTTTCATTGAGCTAAAGTGCTATTGCTAAACATGAGAGATTGGGGCCAATGATTCCAATGGAAATGTAGTCACAAGAAATTCAGCATAAAATTCAGAGTTAGGAGAGTTATTTGGGTGTTGGCTTTTTGTTCATAAATACAGGGATCATTAAGTGTACCATAGATTGTTAACCATCTGAATAGAGTCTTGTGGCAGGAGCGCTAGCGTATGAAAGTGGCCACTCCCCTTTTGCCGCACCTAATGCATCACGAGCAAAACATGCGATTAAAATTGCTAATGCTCATTTTCAGGAATGAAATGCCACGTGTCCTTTGGAGAATGTTGTATGAGTAAAGGGGAGCTGGGTGCAAAATAAAAGAACAGAATTGATGCTGATTTTTGGTTAACAGGAATCAACCACCGAGAAAAACAAGAAAAGGCTAGAAATGTTGCTGTCCTTCGCTAAGCTTGACACGCTGGGATTACCTAGAAAAGAAACTTATAATTATCAGCATAGAGAAGAGGGACAAGATGTACGGCGCTCCAGGCTGCTAATTATGCATTCCCCCAGGCACCTCCCTCTTTCATTCTGGAAGATGGAGGTGACGTCACGTTGCTCTCCCATGCTTCCAGCATTGGAGAGGGAGGTGTGTAATTAGCAGCCTAGAGCGCCAGACATCTTGCCCCTGAGCTCCGTGCTGCTAATTCTACATTTCTTTTCTAGGTGATCCCGACGTGTCAAGTTTAGTGACAGACAGCGCCAGGATGAAGGTGAAGAGGAGCAATGGTGAGTATTTCTAGCCTTTTTTGGTTAGTTTCGGTGGTTTATTTCCTTTAAAGGAGTTTCCATGAATATATAAAATACTCACTGTGCAAGAAAAAAAAAAAAAATACTTAACACACTCCAGCTCCTGGTACCCAAATCGCTCCCGTACTACTGATTTCAGGCCCTGCACCCTACTAGGTGTTTGGGGAGGTGTGTATGTCATGGAAGTGGGGCTTGGTACAAGAAAACTTCAACCATTTATTGGCCTCCTTGAAGATGTAGCATCATTCTGTTGTCCTCTGGTCTAAGTAGTGGCACTCATTGGATGAAGCAGGTTTCTGGACACCCCAGAATTCTGCTTGGGTACAGGTTGCAAAGCAATGAGAATGGGAGCCAGAACAGGGTAAGTATGTGTTATTTCGGTGTGTTGTTATATAAAAAATGTTCAATAAAACTATCTGATTAAAAAAAAGGATGTGTTATTTCCCCAGCCCTCGTTCCCTGGAGGTTTGTCACATTCAAGGAAAACTCCTTTAACTATACATCTCTAAGTTGTCCATACATATGTTCCCCTCTGCAAAAACAGGTATTTAAATGATATGGGAATATGAGTCACCAATAAAAGTATTACATTTCACATGAACACATACCCAGGCAGACAATCGCCACATATGGCATTAGACGTCAAAGTGCAGTTAACTTTTAGACTGCGGTTTATTACTGCACAATTGAGGCAACGTGGGCAGTGATGGTATCCTCTGTCTTCTTTGTATCTCCCGGGTCTACACGGCAGACACTGACTTTTTCTTCCACTGCCGCAGTCCTACAAGGAGACAAGTTACAGTAATGTATTAAAGTAAAATATTAAATATACAACTTACAAAGGAAATGCAACAACAAACAAATATACATACAAATTGTAATTCATTCATTAATTATCATGAAATGTAACTGAAGACACAATCGGGATACAAGATAAAAAGACAAATACATATTTTAAGGACCCATTTGTATATGGATTATGGTTATTCCTGGAATACCCCTTTAACTGTAGGTAGATCTAAATCAAGTATGTAGCCAAACAGCCTGCACTCATATGTAGCACATTAGAGAGAATTAAAAATCCAGCAGAATGTACTAGTCCCATAAATAAAACGTAACTTTTAATAATTACTGACAAAATAAGTTCACAGTGAACCACAATAATATGCACATAAACCATCTAGTCAGCAAAAACACATCAGAAAGGGAGCTCGTTCAGACCTCCAATAAGTCTCGTCTGACACGGTCCCCAGTAATACCTCACCGTGCCTTAGTGCATTCCTGTATAGCATATGACACGGTGCGTCATCTCAAAACCACAGACCAACATTAATCCGGACAGTAAGGAATAACGGGCCACTGCTTGTTTTTGATTCATTAAAGGGGTTGTCCGAGTTCAGAAAAAAAACTAAGGGAGGCCGGGAGGGGGCGCTGCTTAAAAAAATAAAGTTCTACTTACCTTCCGGTGTCCTCCGGTATCCAGCGCTGCTGTCGCTCCGGTCCGGGCGCCATGTAAACAAACATGGCCGCCGGAGCAGCGCTGGATTCAGCTTCCGGCATCCTATTCACAGCATTGCGAATGCGGGCCGGAAGGTTGTCGGGTCGAGTCCAACGGAGGGCACCGGAAGGTAAGTAGGACTTTATTTTTTTTAAGCAGCGCCCTCCCGGCATACCTTAGTTTTTTTTTCAGAACTCGGACAACCGCTTTAACCCCTTGATGTGTAACTTTTGCAGCCATACGAGACTTATTGGAGGTCTGAACGAGCTCCCTTTCTGATGTGTTTTTGCTGACTAGATGGTTCATGTGCATATTATTGTGGTTCACTGTGAACTTATTTTATCAGTAATTATTAAAATTTACATTTTACTTATGGTACTGGTACATTCTGCTGGATTTCTTACCGATTTTTGGATGTATTTTTCTTGACTTGGAAAGTGAGTTAGCCAACTAGGCAACCTTTTTCTGTCTTGTTTGGATTTAGAATGATTAGAGAGGATTATAATGAAACTTATTGGAAAACATATTTGCATATTTTCCAGAATCCACTAGTCCTGCATCATTGGCTGTAAGTCTCCACACGCCTGCAAGGCAGCCTTAACTGAGAGTCTTCATAAGGAGAACTCTTAGGCCCTTTCACACATGTACGTGTTCTGCACAGAAATTGCATTTCATTCTGACCCTTTGTATTCAATGGGGCTCATTTACTAAGGGTCCGTGGAGCGCATTTTCTCCGAGTTACCCAAGAATTTCCGGGTTGCGCCGCATTTAACAGGGGTTTTTGGCGCACACGATCGGATTTTGTCGCCGGCTTTCACGCGACACAAATCGGGGGCCGGGTCATCGGACAATCCGACGGATTAGGACAATGCGCAGGATTTAAAATTGTAAATTGTAAATTGCAAGACATGCACCGGGAAGAAGAAGGTGAACTCCGGTGGACCTGAGCGGGGAAGCGACAGATGCAGGAACTCGGGAGCACGATGTTGGTGAATCGCGCCGGACTTCATCTTCGTCGGACCGCGAAGGGGATCGCGAAAGGCCCGGGTAAGTTAATGTGCCGCACTGTGCGTTGTCACACTTGCACTTTTTTTTCCACGTACACAAAAATTTTTTTAAACGCGGGTTAAAATCTCAGCATGCTCTACTTTTGAAAAACGCAACATGCAACTCTATGAAGACGCATCAATAACGCATTGCACTCTAAGACACCTGCAAGTGCAGTGCGATTTTCACTGATCAGTTGCCGTAGAAAAGAAAGACCACAGTCATGAGGCCTCTTCACGCACATTATTTGCACATGTAAAAAGCATTGAAAACACAAAAAAAATATGCGTGGAAAACCGAGACACTGAACAAACTCTGACTGAAAACTGATTGAACACTGACCAAACCCTGATGGCTCTCTGATGCTCTCTGGCGTGATCTGCAACGCAAGTGTGAAGGGGGTCTTACACCCTGACCCCATTTCCAGGCTTAAATGTTTATGGTCCATGAGTCTGCTATAAAGCATATCTCTTAGAGGCAAGCAAGCATTCATACTTTGCTCTGGCTCACTTCAATACCTCCAGTTTTTGGTCCTATGCCAAGCTGGAAGTTTCGGGAGGAAGGGGTCTGCTTTGGGGGACTACCGAAGCGACACATGAACGGAAGCATGGGAAGCGCCCCGGCCCCCATATGGTTATACAAAATTCCTAAAAAATGTATATTCTGACAATAAAAACATATCCTAAAAATATGTTTTACCATATGGTTTATACGTTGTAGTAAAAGGGTGAAATACTCCATAAAAAAAAGGTAACAGCAACTAGTTTAGTGTTGTTTGTTAAAAATGTTAACCTCTGCCTTAAATTTTATATTTCCCAGATAATATTTCCATCATCTGCTGCATGTAATAACTCTTGCCAACACCAGTGATAAATGAACACTGGCTCTAAAGACACGGGAATGTCCCTAACAATATCACACTGGTATTGAATTTCTCATGCTCCAGCAAGAAGAACGCTGAACACTTCAACATTTCAAATTTTTCTTATCTCAATGATTTATAGTATGAATAAAAGAACAACAATATAAATAGGTCTTGTACAGTGAGATACTATGCAATTCCATCATTTACCTATGAAAAATCGTTTCTATAGACACTTTCAAATGAATTGAAAAAAGTCACTTTTTATCTGAGCTGAGTCGCATCACTATTCTGGTGGTTCTGTGTCCAAGGAAACTATTGTCCAAGCAATTTTACCTCCTGTGTCCTCAATTCAGAAACAGGATCCTCATGCCTATAGTTTCAAACTATAACTATGTCATTATTTGGTTTGTATATGTACCCCATGAGCTATAAAGCAATGCAGAATATTATAGATGGTTTAGTAAAATTACTAGATCCAGGCAGCTTGAATTCAACTGTATCTTTAAGTGCATGTATCTCCAGTTCAATAGCCCAAAAAATCACAAACTAAATTTTCTTTGAAAACTCATCTTAACTCAACTGTCACCACATTTGCACATATACAGCCTGTGACAGGTTCCTATAGAGCTCTATTAACTGATTGACCCCCTTCGTATAGCTAAATATTGTTTCGCTTCCATCCACATGAATCACCTTTTATCCTATATTACCTTGCATCAGAGGGAGGGGGGGTTACCTGCTCGGCCGGCCCCTCCCATCTAATCCTCCCTATGCTTTATGCCTCCTTACTGGTCACACTTCATGTCATGTGACCAGAGTGACATCTCAGGTCCTTTGGACTCTTAATAACAGCAAACCGTACCCCATGCATGTATCTGACCACATGGAGTCACAGCTGCCTATATGGACTTCTACTCCTCTCCATCCTCCATAGCAGCTGCTGTGATCTCATGTGATCACATGGTGTACATTTTGCTATTCTTAGAAGGCTAAAGGACCTGTGATGATGTCACTGGTCACATGTCAGGAATATAACACAAGGCATCTTGTAAAAAAATGTACACAATGTTTCTCATCTGTACATAGAGCTTTATATGTCTGTAGTTGAATATTAGCAGAAGGTCCATGAGTACAAGGAGGCAGAGCAGGGATTTCAAGAGCAGAGCAGTCGGTCAGAATAATGGGGTGTGGTTCACTGCCAGTCTGAGAGAGAGAAGAGCCACAAACACCAGACAGAAGTCACAAAAGCTAATTTGCATATCAAAAACGTCCGGCGGCTAATTTTAGGTGATGGGGATGACATGTAACCCTTTATCAGCAGGCATTGTTACTCAGGGTGGTCAAAATCTGGTGACATGTCCTCTTTAAACATCACAGCAGCAGCATGGTTCTAGGTGCTGCAAATAAAGGGCATCCTGTTGCTCAGCCTGACTCATCTCTGACTGACTAGAATCTTTACCTCAGAAAGCTCATAACCGGGTCCACATTGTTTGCATGGAATGCAGTTTCCTTGTTCATCCTCAAATTCACCTTCTGAACAGTTTGAAGATCTCACCAAGTCCAACTGTAACAACACAAGAAGTAGGTAGTAAGCTTTGCTTCTCTTCTGACTATTCAATGAACCCCACTGTGCCTTTGATGAAATGTGTAGGTGTCTCAGCTTAAGGGTACATTTAAATATGCGGCAAATTTGCGGCCGCATATACGTCCCCATAGACAGGCGTCTGAATGTACCCTAAATCTGCCTTCTCCAAATCGTTCCCCAAATTTTTTGGCCTTTGTCTATGTTTAGTCCGCCCCCAACTGCATGGCTCCACCCACCATCACATGGCCCTGCAAAGTGCACAACAATATACCCTAAAATACTTCAATATTTGCAATCCTACCCCTGAATTTGCACTTTGTTTCTGTTCCACGGTTCCTGATACCACATTTGGATGCTGATACCACATTTGGATACCACGACAACTATGCCCATTTGAGCTTCCTTATACCCACTGAATGGTATGTGCTCCATAAATGAATGTCTAAAAGATTGCATTATAAGAAAAGCGACATTGGAAAAACAAATGTGCTGGATCCATTATTGCCCTTACCCAAATTGTAGACATTGTAAACCTTTTACATCAGTACTCCATGATCATACCTTAACAATGAGAAGAATCCAAAACAGATGACAAAAATGGGCCATCATCCTAGGAGATAGACAGATGGGAGGAGCCAGTTGGAAACTCGGTAAAGGAAATCTGGATTGATCTAAACCTGTAAATATGACAGAACAATACGTTAAGACAAATTGCACTTATACAACCCACACAACTTATACCACATATCAATGATGATGGCCATCTAAGGGTTTATACAGGTGCAGAACCCATGATACATTTATTTAACACCTCGGACATATAACAGGTCCATCGGGTTTGATGTTTTACCTAAATATCATGGCCAACTACCCTGTTCAGACTAATAATAGAAAATAGTATATACTATATATATACGGTACTGTATAAACTTTATAATAGTATAAAGTGTTGATACTACACTATTGATACACAATGCTTGGCATCAGTATAGTTGGTAGACTGCGGCATAATATTGGGCATATAACTATGCTTGATGGCCTCGAAACACATCTCCAAATATTCACTTTTAAACCGACCAGGGGATTGTACCTGTAACATATACTAATCCTATGCTCTCTGGTTGCTGGGTCTCAATGTTCTGGCCTCACAACATGACAAGAGGGGGCAGTGGAAAGCTGAGATAGAGGTGAAAGGATTGCAATGGATATGTGTGTTATAGGATTGTGTGGGCAACACAGGCTGGGTACACTTTAACTCTACACTGCTAAAGGCTTAGTCCATACAAGCTCACAGTTTATCCGGACATCCAAGGACACTTATAACTACGCATAAGGTGGATGGGCTGTATATTGTACTGCTATAAGTACTGTGACTGGCCGCTAAACGAATGGTACAAGTGTACACTGCAGACAGATTGTGGGGAAATCACAAAGCAAAGGTATATTTAACATGTTATAGCTATTCTCCCCCTTAACCCCCCCAACCACTACCACAGGTTGGAGGCACCGTCTCGTCCTGCAGATGGCTGAGCATATGTACTTTTTCCACTCCCCGGGACACCAACCAGCAGGAGTCCAAAAGATCCCGACCAGGATTCTTAAAATATATGGGCTGAACAGGCCCCATTTTCGTCCCTTTTTCCGTATCACCATCAACTCCAAGGACCCCCTAACCTGCCTACGCCGCTGTAACGCCAGCTAACCAAATTCCTACTTCACACCTATCCATATAGACGTTTTTTTAACCCCTGCCTCTGACCCATCAAACCCCATAATAAGGAGGGTGGGCAGGCTAACTTTTGGTAACCTAAAATGGTGTCTCCTTATGCCTACACTATCCTTTTTATTTTCTCCTCCACCCTCCATGCCGTATCATGACGGCTTCCCCCTACCCTCTCCTGTCAATCACAGCATAAAATGACTTCCCAAGTTACTCAATTTTGACTGGTTGTGATGCGTGCGAAATGGCTGCGAAATTATTGCTCAGCAAATTCTGCAGCTGTTCCACTACTTGTGCAGCCAAGCTTCAGTCACGTCTAGCAGAATCCTAAATCTGCAGCAAAAAGCTGTCTGCCTAATGTTTCAGCTGTGTGTGTATGGTATATGGATAAAACCCATACACTATACTGCACTGCTACTGTATTACATTGTCACATACACAACATGTGTGGGCACCTTAAAAGGGAATCTACCATCAAAATCAAGCACTTACTCATTAGCAGGGCTGGATTAAGGGTGGTGGGGGCCCCTGGGTGCAAATTGGTGGGGGCCCTTCCAACAATGTTTTTGGCAGTATATAGCCTGCCACCCTGTAGTATATAGCCTGCCAGCCCCCTGTAGAATACAGCCGCCAGCCCCTTGTAGAATACATACACCAGACCCCTGTAGTATACAGCCCCCATTAGTATACAGCCCCCAGCCTCCTGTAGAATTTAGCCGCCAGTCCCCTGTAGAAAATGGCCACAAAAAAATAAACTTCATACTTACCTCACCTTCCCTTACAGTGATCCCACAACGCTGCAGGCTCTTCCTCGCTCTTCGGGCAACCGCCGGCCACTGAAGACACAGCTGCCATCGCTGGGGGAGATCGCCAATGCACTGTTTTGGCGGCAGGGCTTAGTCGCTGACTGACGGAAACTGGTGGGGGGCCCTTAAAAAGTGAAAGTGGTGGGGGCCCCAGGGCTCGAACCCCAGAATTCCTTTAATCCGGCCCTGCTCATTAGATCCAGGCACTGTGGAATTCATGGAATTTGTGTTATTCATGGCCTAAAATAAGCCTTTAGAGTTATACCAATGACCCAGAGCTCCGTAATGTAGCTTCACAGCCTGTCCTACTATGTGAGATTACATTTGACAGAGGAAGGGGGGAAGTGCTGAGGGAGCAGCGAAGAAGGGTACAACAACCTGTGAAGCTACAGCATTACTGGGCTCTGGTAATGCACCCCAGAGCCCTTCTGTCTCATTAGCATAATTTTAAAAGTTTATTTTAGGAGGGCATGGATAACAAAGATAAGAAGATTACCACAGTCACAATGCCGGGATCTATGAGTAAGTGTTCCTGGTTTATCATGATGGATTTTGATGGTAGATTTTCTTTGAATGTCCTTATTTTTAGAAATGTAAAGTTGATATATTATGTATATTATACTGTCACCATGATGAGGCTGCATGCTACAGAGCAGGAGAAGCTGAGAACATTGATACATAGTTGTGTGAGGAAAGATTGAATATAATAGGGCTTATTTACTAAGGGTCCCGCGGCCACATTTCAGTCGGGTTTTCCAACGTTTTCGTGGAGAGGGATTTGGAAGGGCATTGTGTCGCACGCGACCGGATTTTGACGCATCAGCGCTGGCTTCCATGTGACAGAATTCGGGGGGCGGGCCGTCGAACGATCCGACCGATTCAGACCGAGCGCGGGATTTAAAAGTAAAATTGTGTCGCAAGCCATGCACATACATACACCAGGAAGAAGAAGGTGAACTCCGACAGACCTGATCGGGGAGCGACACATACAGAGTTCATTCTCGTCAGACACTCCGGATCGGGAAACACGCAGGACCGGGTAAGTAAATGTGCCCCAATGTTCTGTACTTAGAAGCAGTCATCTAGTCATGGGGGTGGGGCTATCAGTGATTGACAGCTACCTGTGAGTATGCGCCAAGGGAAAGAAATGGTTTCCATTTACAGCGTCTTCTTACGCCATTCAACCATCTTATGAGATGACTGTATTCTATATGAGAAAGATATCTGTTGTGTTCCCTACGTACTTTATGTCCTTAGTGGGATTTTGCATATAGGATCGGCTGATCATCAAATAGAGTGAGTTGGGTGCCTTTAAGGTGCGGCACCAAAGTTTGTTTTAGTTTAGTGTTTAGTTCAAGAAAGGGTGGGCAAGTATGATAAATATACATAAGAAAGTAAGAGTCTGAGGAAACCAAAATGCAAGAGGAGTAAAAGCCTGGGAAGCGTCCGGGAGCACAAGAGCAAAACTATTAGTATGAGAAGTGCGGAAAGTGGAGAGTATGAGGTTTTTTTTTATTTTTACTGCCCCCAGCCATGTATAAAAAATGTATTCTCAGACAACGACTTTTATTCTTCATCCATTTGGGTCTTTTCTAATTCAGGTGATCCTTTTGCTTGTTTATACAATGAAATCTTGGAATTCTGCAGGAGGACTGGGATTTTTTCTATACATTCCACAACACACTCTATAAATGTCACTTTAGGCAGTGAAGGAAATGAAGGTCTATATAGCAGACCTGTGCAGACACGCTGAGTGTTCCTGGGCTACAATCACTCCTTGTATACACTGGCATGTAATATACTGTACACATATACTGGAATGTTCACAAACAATATGCCAAAGTACTGTATGGCTATAGACATACAGAACTCTTCTATGAACTAAAGGGCGTATAGACAGACATTTCCAATTTAGATTTCAGTTTTTTTGCTCTACACCTTCAAAACTATTTCATTTTTCCGTGGGCTTGTTTTCTGCATAACAAATTGTACTTCCTATTGAGGGTATTTTATATTCCATGATATGTACTAGGAAGCTGGAAGAAAATTCCAAATGAGGTGATAAAGACGAGAAAATGCATTTGCCTCCAGCTTCGTTTTTACGTCTTTCACTTTGCGCTCCAAATGGCACCTCCCCTTTATTCTTTAAGTTAGTAAGATCAAAGGGACAACATGTATATAGGTTTTATAAATTGCTTTGTTTCGCCTTATTGTAACTTTATCACACTTTGTAGAATAAGTGTAAGGTGTCATTTAATTTGAGACAAGGTGGAGTCCTTATTGATACCCTTTTTTGGGACTGTACGACCTATTTATCACTTTTGTTCAAATGTTTGTGTTTCCGAAATGGCGAAAAAGTGGCGATATTTGGATCCTTTTTTTAGATTTTGATAGATCATGATTTTTGGGACATGGTGATACCTAACATTGTGTTCAAGGGAAAGATTTTGAAGTTTTAGGTTTTTAAAAAAATGTTCAATGTCAGTATTCAAAAAGTCCACCTCCACAAAAACATATAGGGGGATATTTATCAGGACCTCTGTGCCTTTTCTGTCATTAATTTTGCTCCACTTACCATTTCCTGTGTATTTTACATGGTCATAACAAATATAGCACTTTATTTGCACTTTTGCCAATGTATATTGTGGTTAAATTGATTATGCTGCTACTTAGCACTTACTGTTATTAGGATTCTCCCATGTTCATAAATTGACACCCGGGGTAATGTGTAATTTCTTGTCTGTGTGTTGCTTTTATGTGTTTGCCAATTTTATTATTATGTAAACTTTTTTGATTGACTAAATAAAATAATTATTATTGTTATTATTATTTTTATTTCTCTTTGCTTCATGCACTGTTTTTGATAGGTGTGTATTGTTGAAATTGGGAGGTACTAGTTGGCCCAACTACCCATCCTAATAAAATTTATTGGTGCATTATTATTATTATTCCTTATTATAGAGGGCCTCAATAATTGGGCCTCCTCATCACCTAAGGGTGATGGCACACATGGCGTTTTGAACGCGTTTTTGGCCCGTTTTTAAGCAGTCCGTTAAAAAACGCATCCGTTTTTGACAGGTTTGACCAATTATCTTAATTCAAACTGGTCAAAAATACAAGCGTTTTCAAAAATGCATGCATTTTTTGAAGGACTGTTTAAAAAACAGGCAAAAAACGCATTCAAAACGCCACATGCCATTACCCTCAGGGTGCTGTCACACAGTGTGTTCTTGGTCTTTTTCAAAACGCATGCGTTTTGGTATGTTTACCATGCGTTTGGCTGGTTTGAATCTGTTTATCTTCATTTCTTGAAGTGTAGGCAGCTGTGAAACAGATTAAAACCAGCCAAACACATGGGAGCATTCAAAAACGCATGCATTTTTAGTTCATTTAAAAATGGCCAAAGAACGCACTGTGCGACAGCACCCTTGTCCTATTTTTCGCCGGAATACGGCGCCATGTATTACTATGGAGAGGGCGGGGGTGAGCGGCGCTCATCCCCTCCTCCTCTCCCCGCCGCTGATGTATGCCCGCCGTACTACGGTACTGGTCACACATTAGTGTGAATGTAGCCTTAAACTGATCCTGACAATAGCCCTGCAGTAAGTTCTCAATAGCTTTATTATCATTACTATGAAGGGGGACTATAATGCATCATTATTCACAAATGTCTTAAAGCCCGAAACAAATATGTTTTCGATGGATGTGGTCAATTTTAGTTTAAATTGTCAAGTAGAATTTCAAGCAAAGGGGAACAGTTGTCAGGTCAGTGTCATCTTACAATACTTATCACATTGCAGACGTCTGCTATTAACTGTGCCGTGTGCAAGACATGATGTCACCTTCCAACATGCCAGGACAAAAGACTGCCGGCCGCTGTGTCATCTGCTTGCTCCAGTAATGGTAGTCATGGGTGAATGGCATCATCCCCTGCACTTCCATCCCGAATCTCAAGAGTGCCTGGAATGACTACATATGTATATATACTGTATGAGGTTCATCTGGCCAATAGTAAGGTGCGGAGCACTGGAAACTGCACTCATTTGTAGAAACTTATCCCCTATACGCACCAGCTCATTTCTGCTCTGAAACTGAATTTATCTTTGTTCAAGTTTTAAAAGCTAAATAAAACATCAGCAAATGTAATATAAGTAAATATATTAAGACAAATGCTCAGTGTGCTGATCGTAAAGGGGTTTCCAGGAATAGAAAAAAGGTTCATATAAGGCTGGGGGGAGTGAGGGGGGTGTATTAAAACATGAAACATCTTAGGCCCCATACATAAGACCATATGGAGGCCTGTGATACCGCTTCATAATTTGCCCGCATCATTGCCACCATATAGGTCTCATGGTGCGGTGAGCACACATGCGCAGATTTACTTATCCGCTCCGTTCGCGATCCAGCGGCGCGTTCTCTGCGCTGGATTCGGGTCCGGTCGGGATTCATGATGGTAGTTCCTCAGCCGTCCACCAGGTGGCGCTGCTGCGCTGAAAAGCATCTGAACGCGCTGGAGTTCACCGGGCTGGACCAAGTGAAGGTAAGCGCGTCCCAAGTGACACATTTCTTTTTTTAAATGCGGCGGTTTTTCCATATCCGTCGGGTTTTCGTTCGGCCACGCCTCCCGATTTCCGTTGCGTGCATGCCGGTGCCGATGCGCCACAATCCGATCACGTGCACCAAAATCCCGGGCAATACAGGGGAAATCGGCGCAAATCGGAAATATTGGGGTAACACGTCGGGAAAACGCGATTCGGGCCCTTAGTAAATGACCCCCACAGTATCTAAGTGCACCGTGACTGAGCCGCTCAGCTTTCTGTGGAGAGGGAAGGGATGATAAGCGCTCACACCTCCTCCCCTGGACGGGTGCATGAAGATTAACCCCTTAAGGACGCAGGGTTTATCCGCTCATTTCTCGCTCTCCAACTTCAAAAATCCATAACTTTTTAATTTTACATGTACAGACCTGTGTGAGGGCTTATTTTGTGCGTAACAAATTTTACTTTCCTGTAATGTTATTTATTTTAACATGCCGTGTACTGCGAAGCTGAAAAAAAATTCCAAATGTGGAAAAATTGGGGGCTCAGTTTTTTCGACTTTGACTGTGCACTCAAAATAACACCTCAGCTTTATTCTTTGGTTCGGTGCGATCGCGGTGATACCAAATTTATATAGGTTTTATTGTGTTTTAATACATTTTCAAAAATTAAACGAATGTTTACAAAAAAGAAAAATTTTTTTTGCCATCTTCTGACGCTAATAACTTTTTCATACTTTGGCGCATGGAGCTGCGTGAGGTGTCATTTTTTGCGAAATGAGGCGACGTTTTCATTGCTACCATTTTGAGGTCTGTGCGACATTTTGATCATTTTTTATTTCATTTTTTATGTGATGTAAAAAAGGTGTAAAAGTCGCATTTCGGACATTTAGGCGCCATTTCACCGCCGCCCGTAACCGTTTTTATATTTTGATAGATCGGGCATTTTGGGACGCAGCGATAACTAATATGTTTGTGATTTTTACTGTTTATTATGTTTTATATCAGTTCTAGGGAAAGGGGGGTGATTTGAATTTTTAATATTTTATTATTTTTTTTTCTTTTTTAAACTTTTTTTTTCTTTTTTTTTTTTCACTGTTTCTTAGACCATCTAGGGTACATTAACCCTAGATGGTCAGATCGCTCCTACCATATACTGCAATACTTCTGTATTGCAATATATGGCATTTTTGCAGGTTATTCATTACAATGAGCCACTGGCTCATTGTAACGAATCTCCAGAAGCCATGTAGCCTCGTGTCAAAAGAAGACCCGAGGCTACCATGGCAACCGATCGCCGCCCCCTGATGACGTTCGGGGGCGCGGCGATCGTAAAAACACAAGCACCAACGGCGGTTATTAGCGGTGGGGGTTTGCTGCAAAATGCAAAAACCCCCACCTTTGTATGAAGAGGACTCAGCCCGTGAGCCCTATTCATACACTCCTTATACCTATATATACCTATATAAGCGTTAAGGGGTTAAGGGTGGTGGCAGACGTGGCGTGGCCATGTCAATAAGCCCTCTCTGGGGGTTTCCTGCAGCAGGTGCTTGAATTTCTGCGTACAGCATTTAGTATTCTTGAGAAAACTTAAAGTCAAAGAAATATGCCATGTGAGAATATCCTGTAATCTTAAAGGGGTTATCTGGTTATAAAAAGTTACTTATTGCCTGGCTAGGGTGGACTATTTAAAAATAATAAACGTGTACTTACCTCCTCCGGCGCCACCGATGTCCCGCGCCGCTCTCCGTTTGATCCATGCCCCTGTTTGTTTACAGGGGCACAGAAGCCGTGCACAGGGAGCTTCTGGACTTCGATGTGGCCGGCTCCTCCCATCCGTCCCTATCTCTCAGCGTTGTAAGCAGCCGGCAGGAAGCTCCCTGTGCACCCTTGTAAACAAACCGGCGCACAGATGAGAAGGACCGCGGAGTGGGACGATGTAAGTACACGTTTATTATTTTTAAAAAGCCTAAGTTTTTATGCCCCGATAACCCCTTTAACACTATAGCATAGTATGACAGAGGTTTTTTTTCTAAAATGATGCACATTATCTAATTTTTGCAAACCTTTTGTGTTTTTTTTCCAAATAAAATGTCACTACCAACTTCAATAAAGGCACAAGCAATAAATGGATGTGGACATTAAAGACAGAGATGCAGGAGTAGGTATCAGCCCTGGTGTAACTACAGTGGTATCAGCCAT
This sequence comes from Engystomops pustulosus, assembly GCF_040894005.1. Classification (NCBI taxonomy): domain Eukaryota; kingdom Metazoa; phylum Chordata; class Amphibia; order Anura; family Leptodactylidae; genus Engystomops; species Engystomops pustulosus. The sequence goes on along the minus strand of NC_092419.1, from coordinate 82,815,037 downwards.
AACAGCTGCGATAGGGCCCGTAATGTCAGGGGGCTGCAGCATTCAGAATATTATGTGTATATGTGCTGTATGTCTATATATGGCATTGTATGGATTTCTGTATTGTATATTGCTGTATGTATGTATGTATATATGGTGTATAAGTACTGTGTGTGGTTGTATACATATATTTGTTTAGGGGGAAGGAAGGCCCCGTTCAGAAGTATGTTATGGGGCCACACCTCTTCTAATTACACCCCTGGCCAAGGCCTATGTACCTCAAGGGGTTCAAAGACACCTCTAGCTGAAAGGAATATCTTAATATAAGGCTGCATTCACACGATCAGCAGTACATATGTCCCCTATACACGGCAATAGATGCACAGAACTGTTTAGTGAGCACAATGGGGGTCATTTACTAAGGGCCCGACTCACGATTTTCCGACGTGTTTCCCGAATATTACCGGTTTTCCCTGAATTGCCCTGGGTTTTTGGCGCACGCGGTCGGATTGTGGCGCATCGGCATACACGCGTTGGAAATAGGGGGAGTTTTTAAATGTGTCGCTTGACACACACATACCTGCTGGGTGCAGGTATGTGTGTGTCAAGCGACACATTTTTTAAAAGCCTAGCTTGGTGAACTCCAAACGAAATCATCAATTTTTATTTGGGATTTTTAGCACTTTTTTCCCCCCTGCTGATCATAATGTAAAAATAATAATGTATCTTTATTCTCTGGTTCACTATGATTACAGTATTTATATAGTTTTTCTTATCTTTGCTCAATTTTACTGAGCAAAACCCATATTGGAGAAAATCGCATTGTTTTTACTATTGACAACTTTTCAGGGCCATAACTTCTGTATTTTTCTGTTGACAGATCTGGTTGAGGGCTTATTTTTTGTGAATTCATTTGTATCATTTTCAAGCGCATAACTTTTTTTGATCACTTTTTAGAACATTTTTTGTAATGGTGTTTGATGAAAAATTGTTTTTTTTTTTGTTTTACGTCGTTCACCGAGCGGGTTCAAAATTGATTTAGATTAATTGTACAGATTCATACGGATGCGGTGATACCAAATATGTACGTTTTTTGGTGTATTTGTGTTTTATATACTTTACTTGCATTTTATGTGTAACTGGAGAGATATAGGACTTTTATTTAATTAATTAATTTATTTAATTATTATTATAAAATTATTTTTACATTTTTTTTTACACTTTTTACATATTTCATACTTGGGTTTTGTTCATCTGATCGCTTGTTCAAGGCCTTACACTGCAATACACATGTATTTCAGTGTACAGTGTAACTGCGCATGCTCAGTTACATACAGCCGGGTCCAGGAGGCAGAACTTGGCGAGAAGTGGAGCCGACTGCCTCGGGGCACTCACCGGATCCCGGGGCTGCAACAGGAGACATCGGATCCCCCGGTAAGCTCCCAGGGGGAGTCCGAATCAAGGGGGACATTCTTACACAGACTTAGCAGACTTGGCAAAAATACAGCCACTTAAAAAATGAAAACATTAAGGCATGAAAGCATCAATAGCTAATACTATGATAAATAAAACATACAAAATAAACAATCCACACCCCTCACCAAATTTTTCAAAACATGTTCCCACCATTTTCCCACCACTACATGCATGTAACTTTCTCCAAAATCCATACAATAGTCCTGCCTCCAAACTTCACGCACTACATTTACACTGAGGATACAGAGTTGTGTGACAAAACATTGTCAATGTTTCACTGCTACATGAAGAGTCGTGTTATGATTTGTGAGATGCCACAACCAGGTCCTGACAGCTGGCAGACACCCAACCCTCGCAGTAACACAACAATCCCAGGAAACATCCAATGTATACGATGAATCCATTACACATGGGGCTCATTCAGACGGGCATTATGCTATCTGTTCTTTTCCGGTTAGCATTCTGACCCATTAAGTTCTATGAGTCAGTACACATTTCAGAGTTTATGGCAAAAAGTATCTTTTGAGTGGAAGTGAAAATAACAGATGGCATACTGTACGGATGTGAAATATCGGATGCAGATAAAATATGGACTGTACACGGATATCACACGTCCGCATTTTTGTGGACACGCCCTGTCTGAACGAGCCCTTTTATTGCAGCCATCTTAAAACCACTTGCAAAAAAACACAGCACTACCAACAAATTGCTACAGCACTTCCATTGACTGGTGAAGCACCCACCTGAGTACCAGCCATCAGGTCCTGCCATCATGGGCTCCTCCAGCCTGGTTCTTGGCACAGTGGTTTGTGCCTTATCCTCAGTGCGATGCTTTGCAGCTGGTTGCCCCTTGTCCTCCTGTAAGTGGCACAGGATGGCATGTAGCCCCTGGCATCACCCTGGCCCCTCTCTCTGTGACATGTGACTATATATATCTGCAGAGCAGCTCCTAATGTCTCCCACACAGGACCCCACATACATGACACGAGTGCCCGGCCGCCCACCACTGGCATAGCTGGGCACACATGGCAGCGCAGTGCCGGAGCCGCTGCTACAAGCCCTGACTTGTCCGCGAGCACATGTCCCGCCGCCCCCTCATCCTAAAAATACCCCCAGACGCCTGACACTGGAGGAGCGTGCCCCATCACCCTGGCCAGCCTGGCATCATATAGTGCAGGGTGTACCATACACCAGCAGCCCGTGCCCGGTGACTGCCCGCCTGGCACTGTGCCCAGTACACAACACTGGCACACACATACATATACACTACCACACCGGGGCACACATACACACCACCACATCGGGGCACACATACACACTACACATCGGGGCACACAGGTCACCGGGTGATATAAGCTGCTCATCAATGACGGGCACACCGCTGGTGCCAGGTCCGGGCATGTCCTCTCACCCTGCCCCGGCCAGTGTCTCTCTCACAGCACGACTGCCTGGCACTGCCCGGGCACCCTCTGATGCCCCTTACCTGCCCGATGTCGCGGCGATTTGCTGACACTTCTATGTGGGTGACACCGGGTCCTGGACCATGGAGGTTGATGAAATCGCACGAAATTTTCATACATTGGATTCACTAAGACGGACACAAGCCCCGCCCCTCTCCTGTGGTTGGTAACAGGGCGGGGTTATGTAAATACAGTCTTTGATATTTGTAAACAAAGCAGCGTGGTGCAGCGTGTGCAGGGGGCGGGGTGTGAGGACAGCGATATACACAATGCCCAGCTACAGAGGGCACAGCTACAGCCAGGTGTACAGAGAGCTGAGGACAGTGATATACTCTATACCCAGCTATAGAGGGCACAGCTACAGCCAGGTGTACAGAGAGCTGAGGACAGTGATATACTCTATACCCAGCTATAGAGGGCACAGCTACAGCCAGGTGTACAGAGAGCTGAGGGCAGTGATATACTCTATACCCAGCTATAGAGGGCACAGCTACAGCCAGGTGTACAGAGAGCTGAGGGCAGTGATATACTCTATACCCAGCTATAGAGGGCACGGCTACAGCCAGGTGTACAGAGAGCTGAGGACAGTGATATACTCTATACCCAACTATAGAGGGCACGGCTACAGCCAGTGTGTACAGGAAGCTGAGGGCAGTGATATACTCTATACCCAACTATAGAGGGCACGTCTACAGCCAGTGTGTACAGGAAGCTGAGGGCAGTGATATACTGTATGCCCAGCTATAGAGGGCACAGCTACAGCCAGGTGTACAGAGAGCTGAGGGCAGTGATATACTCTATACCCAGCTATAGAGGGCACGGCTACAGCCAGGTGTACAGAGAGCTGAGGGCAGTGATATACTCTATACCCAACTATAGAGGGCACGGCTACAGCCAGTGTGTACAGGAAGCTGAGGGCAGAGATATACTGTATGCCCAGCTATAGAGGGCACAGCTACAGCCAGTGTGTACAGGATGCTGAGGGCAGTGATATACTGTATGCCCAGCTATAGAGGGCACAGCTACAGCCAGGTGTACAGAGAGCTGAGGGCAGTGATATACTCTATACCCAACTATAGAGGGCACGGCTACAGCCAGGTGTACAGAGAGCTGAGGACAGTGATATACTCTATACCCAGCTATAGAGGGCACAGCTACAGCCAGGTGTACAGAGAGCTGAGGGCAGTATTATACTGTATGCCCAGCTATAGAGGGCACGGCTACAGCCAGGTGTACAGAGAGCTGAGGGCAGTGATATACTCTATACCCAACTATAGAGGGCACAGCTACAGCCAGGTGTACAGAGAGCTGAGGACAGTGATATACTCTATACCCAGCTATAGAGGGCACAGCTACAGCCAGGTGTACAGAGAGCTGAGGGCAGTGATATACTCTATACCCAGCTATAGAGGGCACGGCTACAGCCAGGTGTACAGAGAGCTGAGGACAGTGATATACTCTATACCCAACTATAGAGGGCACGGCTACAGCCAGTGTGTACAGGAAGCTGAGGGCAGTGATATACTGTATGCCCAGCTATAGAGGGCACAGCTACAGCCAGGTGTACAGAGAGCTGAGGGCAGTGATATACTCTATACCCAGCTATAGAGGGCATGGCTACAGCCAGGTGTACAGAGAGCTGAGGGCAGTGATATACTCTATACCCAACTATAGAGGGCACGGCTACAGCCAGTGTGTACAGGAAGCTGAGGGCAGAGATATACTGTATGCCCAGCTATAGAGGGCACAGCTACAGCCAGTGTGTACAGGAAGCTGAGGGCAGTGATATACTCTATACCCAACTATAGAGGGCACGTCTACAGCCAGTGTGTACAGGAAGCTGAGGGCAGTGATATACTGTATGCCCAGCTATAGAGGGCACAGCTACAGCCAGGTGTACAGAGAGCTGAGGGCAGTGATATACTCTATACCCAGCTATAGAGGGCACGGCTACAGCCAGGTGTACAGAGAGCTGAGGGCAGTGATATACTCTATACCCAACTATAGAGGGCACGGCTACAGCCAGTGTGTACAGGAAGCTGAGGGCAGAGATATACTGTATGCCCAGCTATAGAGGGCACAGCTACAGCCAGTGTGTACAGGATGCTGAGGGCAGTGATATACTGTATGCCCAGCTATAGAGGGCACAGCTACAGCCAGGTGTACAGAGAGCTGAGGGCAGTGATATACTCTATACCCAACTATAGAGGGCACGGCTACAGCCAGGTGTACAGAGAGCTGAGGACAGTGATATACTCTATACCCAACTATAGAGGGCACGGCTACATCCAGGTGTACAGGGAGCTGAGGGCAGTATTATACTGTATGCCCAGCTATAGAGGGCACAGCTACAGCCAGGTGTACAGAGAGCTGAGGGCAGTATTATACTGTATGCCCAGCTATAGAGGGCACGGCTACAGCCAGGTGTACAGAGAGCTGAGGGCAGTGATATACTCTATACCCAACTATAGAGGGCACAGCTACAGCCAGGTGTACAGAGAGCTGAGGACAGTGATATACTCTATACCCAGCTATAGAGGGCACAGCTACAGCCAGGTGTACAGAGAGCTGAGGGCAGTGATATACTCTATACCCAGCTATAGAGGGCACGGCTACAGCCAGGTGTACAGAGAGCTGAGGACAGTGATATACTCTATACCCAACTATAGAGGGCACGGCTACAGCCAGTGTGTACAGGAAGCTGAGGGCAGTGATATACTGTATGCCCAGCTATAGAGGGCACAGCTACAGCCAGGTGTACAGAGAGCTGAGGGCAGTGATATGCTCTATACCCAGCTATAGAGGGCATGGCTACAGCCAGGTGTACAGAGAGCTGAGGGCAGTGATATACTCTATACCCAACTATAGAGGGCACGGCTACAGCCAGTGTGTACAGGAAGCTGAGGGCAGAGATATACTGTATGCCCAGCTATAGAGGGCACAGCTACAGCCAGTGTGTACAGGAAGCTGAGGGCAGTGATATACTGTATGCCCAGCTATAGAGGGCACAGCTACAGCCAGGTGTACAGAGAGCTGAGGGCAGTGATATACTCTATACCCAACTATAGAGGGCACGGCTACAGCCAGTGTGTACAGGAAGCTGAGGGCAGTGTTATACTGTATGCCCAGCTATAGAGGGCACAGCTACAGCCAGTGTGTACAGGAAGCTGAGGGCAGTGATATACTGTATGCCCAGCTATAGAGGGCACAGCTACAGCCAGTGTGTACAGAAAGCTGAGGGCAGTGTTATACTGTATGCCCAGCTATAGAGGGCACAGCTACAGCCAGTGTGTACAGGGAGCTGAGGCAGTGATATACTGTATGCCCAGCTACAGAGGGCACAGCTACAGCCAGGTGTACAGGGAGCTGAGGGCAGTATTATACTGTATGCCCAGCTACAGAGGGCACAGCTACATCCAGGTGTACAGGGAGTTGAGGGCAGAGTTATACTGTATGCCCAGCTATAGAGGGCACAGCTACAAACAGTGTGTACAGGAAGCTGAGGGCAGTGTTATACTGTATGCCCAGCTATAGAGGGCACAGCTACATCCAGGTGTACAGGAAGCTGAGGGCAGTGATATACTGTATGCCCAGCTATAGAGGGCACAGCTACAGCCAGTGTGTACAGGGAGTTGAGGGCAGAGTTATACTGTATACCCAGCTACAGAGGGCACAGCTACAGCCAGTGTGTACAGGGAGCTGAGACAGTGTTATACTGTATACCCAGCTACAGAGGGCACAGCTACAAACAGTGTGTACAGGGAGCTGAGGGCAGTGTTATGCGCCCGGCCTGACTCCACTCAGGAACACTTGGCTGATTTAATTGACAGGATTACAGAGCGCAGAGTGTGAAGGTTCATTTTATGATTCCAGGAGCCACTGAGTCATTTCTATATCATTGTCTCACTACAGTGAATGAGGTAAGACCATTGGTTTGGAGGTCTAGATGTGCCTGACAGGTTCCATTTAATACAGAAAATATTTACTAGAAAAGAAATGTCAGATTTGGGTTCACTTTAAAACATACTGCACTAAAAGGGTTAGTAAAAGTTCACAGTAGGACCCAAAATATTGCAACCGTCCTGCATAAAAGAACAAGACCCAAAACAGCTATAAAAAAAAGTTGTATCTTGTAAAAGGCATGGCCGGAAAAATAACTTGGGCAATGGAAAATAGGGGTTGGAGATAAGGGGTTAATATACTTGGTGGCTGATGTGTACAGAGTACTTGTTGGCCCATCGTAGCCAACATGCAATTTCAAGGTCCAAACCTTTTCCTTAAGATGAGTAATAACTTAAATCTGTAGGCCCAATTTTGAGTTGAGTGAATAATTGTCTAAAACACATTCTTCATCTCATTTTGTTCATTTTTACACATATTTTCATTTTCCTTGACCATCCTCCCTTGTCTAAGCTCGGGGAGGAATGAAGGCAGTAGTTAGCCGCCATTTCACAAGATCTGTCTGAAGTGATGTAGGAAAGGTTTGCATCAGTTCATTACATGAAAAATGGCAGAATGGTACTGAATTTACAAACCAACAAATAGAATAGCTTGTTATCTCTATTTGTCCGTCATGAGATCATACCCTTAGGCCTCATGCACTTGGGGGGCCATGAGCTAGCAGCATAAATGGTGGCTAATTCATGGCCCTCATTGATATCTATTTTGCATATTCACAGTTCACTATAACAGACTCTATAGCAGGGGCGTAACTACAGTGTCAGGGGGCCCCGTCATCCGACCTGCCACTAAAGAATGAAGGATGTGCACCATTATATACATATTACGCTGCACATTGTGGTATATATATATATATATATATATATATATATATATGTGAAAAAATTTGGAGCAGCACCGCAATGCTGGTGGGTGCAAAGTCCAGATGCCCTCTGGCCCGAGAGCCTCAGTAATAAAGTTTCAAAAACTGGCAGCACTCCGGATTGGGGATTGGTGTTAAAAAGGTGACGGGGTGTCTTTTATTCCATGTGCAACGTTTCAGCCCACAAGGAGCTGACAAAGGCTCCTTGTGGGCTGAAACGTTGCACATGGAATAAAAGACACCCCGTCACCTTTTTAACACCAATCCGGAGTGCTGCCAGTTTTTGAAACTTATATATATATATATATATATATATATATATATATATATATATATATATTGTTTATGTGTGCGTATCTGTGATGTGTATATGCTGTATGTGTATATGGTGTGTATAAATACAGTATGTTATGTGTGTATGTAAGCTGTATGTCTGTATATGGCACTGTACGAGGTGTATATGCTCTATATGTGTGTAACAGTGTATAAATGTGTATGTATGAGTGATGAACTGTATGTTTATGTATATAGGAATGTAATATATATAATGTATATTTTTAAGACGGCAGGGGGTCCCCTTCAGAAATCTGCCCTGCCTCTCCTAGCTACGCCACTGGTCTATAGAAGTACAGGCAGTCCCCAGGTTACGTACAAGATAGGGTCCAGAGGGTTGTTCTTAAGTTGAATTTGTATGTAAGTCGAAACTGTATATTTTATAATTGTAGATCTAGACAAAAAAAAATTTTTGGCCCCAGTGACAATTGGAGTTTAAACATGTTTTGCTGTAATGGGACCAAGGATTATCAATAAAACTTCATTACAGACACCTCACAGCTGATTATTGCAGTCTAAGACTATAGTAAAGCATCCAGAGAGTCACCAGAGGTCAGAGGGGTCTGTCTGTAACAATAGGTTGTCTGTAAGTCGGGTGTCCTTAAGTAGGGGGCCGCCTGTAATGGAGAGACAGAATGGGACCCCAAACACTACTGTCAGTGCCAGTCCCAGACTGCGAGGCATATTTATAACACATTCAATGGCACATCCTGGCACCACGCCACATCATATCATAAGCAATGGGGCACATTTATTTAGAACAGGGCAAACTGTACTAAATGCAGTTTGTCTGAGTATAGTGAAGAGTGCGCCCTGCACTGCCCCGACCGAGTGCACCAACTTTTCTTTGGTGCACCTTTAACATGCGACACAATAATGTTGGACTTTGCATGATAAATCCGGTGCATGGTCCAACTGATCACCGAAACGTCCCCTAATGCACCTAAAAGAACGTTCAAAGTCCGCCAGAAGACTGCACAGCAAATGTGCCCCAATGTGTTACACTGAGAACTTATGTGAGCATTATTAATTTTTGTCTATAGTGACATATTTCTCAGTCCCTGGACTGCAATTTATACATTTCTAAAAAGAATAAAAGTGTTAAATGAGTTAATGATCTGTTATGCAGGGGAAGGGATGAGAACTGCTGCTTGCTATGCTTTCTTGGCAAAAAGGACTAAAGCCTGGAAAGCAGATGCTAGAGGATATTCCAAAAATTTATTTTGTAGACCATCCAAAAGAAATTGCATTCACCATGATTTTCAATATAAAAATAGTATATGTATGCACGCAGAGAAACCTATGGATAATATTTGATACTGTCCTGGTGTCCTGGGGGAGTCTGACACATGTTCTGATTTATTTTAGAGACAGATACTGTGCCACTGCATACAAGGGGGTGAATGAGGAAGCCAAATTTACTACCATAATTTACTATTTACCCTGTGACCTTAGCTATCAGCAGCATGGCACACACGGGAGAGAAACAGTGATAAACAAAGAGGCATACGCACTGGGGCTTATTTACTAAGGGTTTGCAGATCATACTTTCATCGGATTTCCGAAATTTTCGGGATTTGCCCTGCTGTGACAGGTATTTAACTGGGGATTGTGTCGCATGCAATAGTATTTTGGAGCAGCGGTGCCGGCTTGCATGCGACAGAAATCAGGGGGTGGGCCGACGGACGATCGGACTGATTCGGACTGAGCGCAGGATTAAATATTCAAATTGTGTCGCAGCCAATGCACTTACATGCACCAGGAAGAAGAAGGTGAACTCCAGCGGACCTGAGCTGGGAAGCGACACATTCAGGAAATCGGGCACATGATCTTTGTGAATTGCGGCACACTGCATTGACGTCGGACAATGCACTTCAGGTGAACTCCGTCGGCCGGGTAAGTAAATGTGCCCCACTATGTGTTGGGGCTGGATCTGGGAAAGAAGGTCTTAAAGGGTTGTCCAACTGTTATAAAAAATGTAGCAGCCGGGCTTGGGAGGGCTTTTTGAAAAGGTTTACTCACTTCCTCTGGTGCTTCCACGTTGCAGTCTGTCAGAGCCATGCTCCTGCTTGTTTACAGGGGCACAAAAGCTCATTTCCGACACCTTCTGTGAGGCCTGTCCTGCCCAACTGTCTCCTGTCCTAGTGCTGCATCAGACATTGCCAGGCCTGAAAATAAACAGGGGTATGGCTCAGACGGAGGAGGTGAGTAAACTTTAGTTTTTTCAAATATATAACAGTCTGACAACCCCTTGGTGCTCAGAGTGGAGATGAAAAATGATCACAACTAGAGATGAGCGAGCACTAAAATGCTCGGGTACTCGTTATTCGAGACAAACTTTTCCCGATGCTCGAGTGCTCGTCTCGAATAACGAGCCCCATTGAAGTCAATGGGAGACTCGAGCATTTTTCAAGGGGACCAAGGCTCTGCACAGGGAAGCTTGGCCAAACACCTGGGAACCTCAGAAAAGGATGGAAACACCACGGAAATGGACAGGAAACAGCAGGGGCAGCATGCATGGATGCCTCTGAGGCTGCTTAATCGCACCATTATGCCAAAACTATGGGCAACAGCATGGCCATGACAGAGTGACAGAATGAAGCTAGATAGCATGTAAAACATCCAATAATTGACCCTGACACTATAGGGGACGGCATGCAGAGGCAGCGGCAGCAGCGGCAGGCTAGAGAGTGGCATGGCAACATACCCTAAATGGACTCAGGCTTCAAACCAATGGGTGGCAGAGAGGAACCAAAGGAGGTGAGCAAGAAGCGCTCAAATAATATCGGTACATGATAAAAGTTTGCCAGTATATTTTGTGGATTACACAGCAGGGTGGCGACAAAGTTAACATGGAAGCCATGAAAACAACCCAAAATTCTGCCTGACACAGCTCGTTTGATACGGGGACCATGTATGGAGGCAGTGAACTAGTAGTAGATTAAAGGTGCTGCAGTTAAAACTATGTTAGTTGGATCTTGGCATGGAGCTGGCGCTCCGCTGCCAGGCGAGCTTTCGCCAATCCAAGCCCCTGTCTCTAGGCTACTCCCCAAACAGCACTTCTAAGAACCTTTTGTATAAGATCAAGTGTAGTAGCGTTCTTATAAGTTTGGGATATGGCGGGTGAGGGGAATGTAAACAGATGCGCAAGAAGCGCTGAAATAATATCGGTAAATGATAAAAGTTTGCAAGTATATTTTGGGGATTACACAGCAGGGTGGCGACAAAGTTAACAAGTTTGATGTGGAATGCCCTGTAATAGCTCTTGGGCGGTGTGCCTTTTATCGCCTAGGCTCAGCAGTTTGAGCACCGCCTGCTGTCGCTTAGCGACGGCACTGCTGCTGTGCCTAGAGCTACCGACTGATGGCGCCATGGCCACGGATGGTAATTCGGAGGAGGAGGAGGTGGAGGAGGGGTGGGAGGAGGAGGAGGTATACTAGACCTTTGAGACCTGGACCGAGGTAGGCCCCGCAATTCTCTGCGTCGGCAGTATATGACCAGCCCCAGGGTCAGACTCGGTCCCAGCCTGCACCAAGTTAAGTGTAGTAGCGTTCTTATAAGTTTGGGATATGGCGGGTGAGGGGAATGTAAACAGATGCGCAAGAAGCGCATGATGCGCATGGAGCTGGCGCTCCGCTGCCAGGCGATCTTTCGCCAATCCAAGCCCCTGTCTCTAGGCTACTCCCCAAACAGCACTTCTAAGAACCTTTTGTATAAGATCAAGTGTAGTAGCGTTCTTATAAGTTTAGGATATGCCGGGTGAGGGGAATGTAAACAGATGCGCAAGAAGCGCTGAAATAATATTGGTAAATGATAAAAGTTTGCCAGTATATTTTGTGGATAACACAGCAGGGTGGCGACAAAGTTAACAACTTTGATGTGGAATCCATGAAAACAACCCAAATTTCTGCCTGACACACCTCGTTTGATAAGGGGACGATGTATGGAGGCAGCTATATGGACGACTTTTGGAGGTAGCAATGGAGACAACGTGTGGAGGCTGCTATGGAGACAATTTAATTTGGATAGTGCCTGTATGTGGCAGTCCAAAAAAGTTTTCAAACCAGAGGAGCAGGTAGGTGGCCCTCCAGAAAAATGAAATAGATTGAGTGCCTGTATGTGGCAGTCCAAAAAAGTTTTCAAACCAGAGGAGCGGGTAGGTGGCCCTCCAGAAAAATTGAATAGATTGAGTGCCTGTATGTGGCAGTCCAAAAAACTTTTCAAACCAGAGGAGCAGGTAGGTGGCCCTCCAGTAAAATGGAATAGATTGAGTGCCTGTATGTGGCAGTCCAAAAAACTTTTCAAACCAGAGGAGCAGGTAGGTGGCCCTCCAGTAAAATGGAATAGATTGAGTGCCTGTATGTGGCAGTCCAAAAAAGTTTTCAAACCAGAGGAGCGGGTAGGTGGCCCTCCAGAAAAATTGAATAGATTGAGTGCCTGTATGTGGCAGTCCAAAAAACTTTTCAAACCAGAGGAGCAGGTAGGTGGCCCTCCAGTAAAATGGAATAGATTGAGTGCCTGTATGTGGCAGTCCAAAAAACTTTTCAAACCAGAGGAGCAGGTAGGTGGCCCTCCAGTAAAATGGAATAGATTGAGTGCCTGTATGTGGCACTCCCAAAAATTGTTTAAAACAGAGGACCGGGTAGGTGGCCCTCCAGAAAAATTGAATAGATTGAGTGCCTGTATGTGGCACTCCCAAAAAATTTTTAAAACAGAGGACCGGGTAGGTGGCCCTCCAGAAAAATTAAATGCATAAAGTACTATAGCTAGAGCCAGTGGGCCCTGTCAAAAAATAGCCAGTTTCCTCTGCTTTACTGTACAAAGAGGAGGAGAAGGAGGAAAATGAGGAGGAGGAGTGGATAAATTATTCAGGTTGAGCTTCCTTCACCTGGTGGAGATTGGAAATTATGAGAAATCCAGGCTTTATTCATCTTAATAAGCGTCAGCCTGTCAGCGCTGTCAGTCGACAGGCGTGTACGCTTATCGGTGATGATGCCACCAGCTGCACTGAAAACCCGCTCGGACAAGACGCTAGCGGCAGGGCAGGCAAGAACCTCCAAGGCGTACAGCGCCAGTTCGTGCCACATGTCCAGCTTTGAAACCCAGTAGTTGTAGGGAGCTGTGTGATCATTTAGGACGATGGTATGGTCAGCTACGTACTCCCTCACCATCTTTCTGTAAAGATCAGCCCTACTCTGCCGAGACTGGGGACAGGTGACAGTGTCTTGCTGGGGTGACATAAAGCTGGCAAAAGCCTTGTAAAGCGTACCCTTGCCAGTGCTGGACAAGCTGCCTGCTCGCCTACTCTCCCTCGCTACTTGTCCCGCAGAACTACGCACTCTGCCGCTAGCGCTGTCAGAAGGGAAATACTGTTTCAGCTTGTGAACCAGGGCCTGCTGGTATTCATGCATTCTCACACTCCTTTCCTCTCCAGGGATGAGAGTGGAAAGATTTTGCTTGTACCGTGGGTCCAGGAGAGTGAACACCCAGTAATCGGTGCTGGAATAAATTCTTTGAACGCGAGGGTCACGGGATAGGCAGCCTAGCATGAAATCTGCCATATGCGCCAGAGTACCAACGCGTAAGAATTCACTCCCCTCACTGGCCTGACTGTCCATTTCCTCCTCCTCCAACTCCTCCAACTCCTCTTCTTCTGCCCATACACGCTGAACAGTGAAGGACTCAACAATGGTCCCCTCTTGTGTCTCGCCAACATTCTCCTCCTCTTCCTCCTCATCCTCCTCCACCTCCTCCGATATGCGCTGAGAAACAGACCTAAGGGTGCTTTGGCTATCAACAAGGGAATCTTCTTCCCCCGTCTCTTGTGACGAGTGCAAAGCTTCCGACTTCATGCTGATCAGAGAGTTTTTCAACAGGCCAAGCAGCGGGATGGTGAGGCTGATGATGGCGGCATCGCCACTGACCATCTGTGTTGACTCCTCAAAGTTACTCAGCACCTGACAGATATCAGACATCCACGTCCACTCCTCATTGTAGACTTGAGGAAGCTGACTGACCTGACTACCAGTTCTGGTGGAAGTTGACATCTGGCAGTCTACAATGGCTCGGCGCTGCTGGTAAACTCTGGATAACATGGTCAGTGTTGAATTCCACCTCGTGGGCACGTCGCACAACAGTCGGTGAGCGGGCAGTTGGAGGCGGCGCTGCGCTGCCCTGAGAGTGGCAGCATCTGTGCTGGACTTCCTGAAATGCGCACAGATGCGGCGCACCTTCGTGAGCAAATCAGACAGATTGGGGTATGTCTTGAGGAAACGCTGAACTATCAGATTTAACACATGGGCAAGGCATGGCACATGTGTCAGTCTGCCGAGTTGCAGAGCCGCCACCAGGTTACGGCCGTTGTCACACACAACCATACCTGGCTTCAGGTTCAGCGGTGCCAGCCACAGATCAGTCTGCGCCGTGATGCCCTGTAATAGCTCTTGGGCGGTGTGCCTTTTATCGCCTAGGCTCAGCAGTTTGAGCACCGCCTGCTGTCGCTTAGCGACGGCACTGCTGCTGTGCCTAGAGCTACCGACTGATGGCGCCATGCCCACGGATGGTAATTCGGAGGAGGAGGAGGTGGAGGAGGGGTGGGAGGAGGAGGAGGCATAGTAGGCCTGAAACACCTGGACCGAGGTAGGCCCCGCAATCCTCGGCGTCGGCAGTATATGACCAGCCGCAGGGTCAGACTCGGTCCCAGCCTCCACCAAGTTAACCCAATGTGCCGTCAGCGATATATAGTGGCCCTGCCCGGCAGCACTCGTCCACGTGTCCGTGGTCAGGTGGACCTTGTCAGAAACGGCGTTGGTCAGGGCACGGATGATGTTGTCTGACACGTGCTGGTGCAGGGCTGGGACGGCACATCGGGAAAAGTAGTGGCGGCTGGGGACCGAATACCGAGGGGCGGCCGCCGCCATGAGGTTGCGAAAGGCCTCGGTCTCTACTAGCCTATAGGGCAGCATCTCCAGGCTAAGCAATCTGGAGATGTGGACATTAAGGGCTTGGGCGTGCGGGTGGGTTGCACTATATTTGCGTTTCCGCTCCAGCGTCTGGGGTATGGAGAGCTGAACGCTGGTGGATGCTGTGCAGGATCGTGGAGGCGACGATGGGGTTTTTGTGGCAGGGTCCTGGGCAGGGGGCTGACTATCAGCTGACACAGGGGAAGGAGCAGTGGTGTGCACGGCCGGAGGTGAACGGGCTTGTTGCCACTGAGTGGGGTGTTTAGTATTCATATGCCTGCGCATACTGGTGGTAGTTAAGCTAGTAGTGGTGGAACCCCTGCTGAGCCTGGTTTGGCAAATGTTGCACACCACAGTCCGTCGGTCATCCGGTGTTTCCTTAAAGAACCTCCAGACTTCTGAAAATCTAGCCCTCGCCGCAAGAGCCCTCGCCACGGGAGCTTCACTAGTTGACACATTTGGCGCTGATGCACCAGCTCTGGCCCTGCCTCTCCGTCTGGCCCCACCACTGCCTCTTCCAACCTGTTCTGGTCGAGGACTCTCCTCTGTCTCAGAAGCACTGTGTTCACCCGGCCTATCAACCCAGCTTGGGTCTGTCACCTCATCATCCTCCGATCCCTCAGTCTGCTCCCCCCTCGGACTTCCTGCCCTGACAACAACTTCCCCACTGACAACCGTGTCTCCTCATCGTCGGACACTTTTTTAGACACTTCTTCCACTACGTCAAGAAGGTCATCATCACCCACAGACTGCGACTGGTGGAAAACCTGGGCATCGGAAAATTGCTCAGCAGCAACCGGACAAGTGGTTTGTGAGTGTGGGAAGGGTCCAGAAAACAGTTCCTCAGAGTATGCCGGTTCAAATGGCAAATTTTCCTGGGAGGGGGCAGACTGGGGGGGAGGAGGCTGAGGTGCAGGAGCTGGAGGAGTGCCGATTTCGGTGACATGGGTGGACTGCGTGGAAGACTGACTGGTGGACAAATTGCTCGAAGCATTGTCGGCAATCCACGACATCACCTGTTCGCACTGTTCTGGCCTCAACAGTGCTCTACCACGAGTCCCAGTAACTTCAGACATGAACCTAGGGAGTGTACCTCTGCGGCGTTCCCCTGCTCCCTCATAAGCAGGTGGTGTCTCACCCCGCCCAGGACCATGGCCTCTGACCCCTGCAGTAGTTGGACGCCCACGTCCCCGCCCTCGTCCTCTACCCCTAGCCCTCGGGTTAAACATTTTGAAAATGAGAGTTATAACTTTAATTTTTTTTTTAACTTTTTTTTGTGTTTTTTTGTTTTTTTTTTGTGTTTTTTAGTTTTTAAAATCAAACGATGCTATCCTATTGCTATGGCTATTTTCTAGCCAAGTATGAAAGCACACTACTATGCCAGATGAGATGACGCTGAGTTATTAAACAAAATAAACGTAAAATAAAAAAGGAAATGGCAGACTGTGCCTAATTGAAATCCAACCCCTAATAAATTTTCCCACTTCGGTCTTTGCAATGGATATGTGCGTCACTAAGCGCAAAACACAGCGGTCGCAAGTCTCACTACAAATTGCTCACAATTTGCTAGTAGATGCACTGCAGCAAGTACAGCCACCAGCAGATCAACCAGAAATCAAATATATATAACGCTACTGTAGGCGTAAGTAAGCCGTTTGGATTCTCCTATGGCTATTTTCTAGCCAAGTATGAAAGCACACTACTATGCAAGATGAGATGACACTGATTTATTAAAAAAATAAACGTAAAATAAAAAGTAAATGGCAGACTGTGCCTAATTGAAATCCAACCCCTAATAAATTTTCCCACTTCGGTCTTTGCAATGGATATGTGCGTCACTAAGCGCAAAACACAGCGGTCGCAAGTCTCACTACAAATTGCTCACAATTTGCTAGTAGATGCACTGCAGCAAGTACAGCCACCAGCAGATCAACCAGAAATCAAATATATATAACGCTACTGTAGGCGTAAGTAAGCCGTTTGGATTCTCCTATGGCTATTTTCTAGCCAAGTATGAAAGCACACTACTATGCAAGATGAGATGACACTGAGTTATTAAAAAAATAAACGTAAAATAAAAAGTAAATGGCAGACTGTGCCTAATTGAAATCAAACCCCTAATAAATTTTCCCACTTTGGTGTTTGAGGTGGATATGTGTGTCACTAAGAGCTAAACACAACGGTAGCAAGTCCCCCTGCAAATTCCTCACAATATGGTACTAGCTGCAAATAAAAAAAAAAAGTATAACGTTATTGTAGCCCTAAGAAGGGCTGTTGGGTTCTTGGAGAATCACTCCTGCCTAACAGTAAGCTAATAGAACACCCTAACGCTTTCCCTGACCAGCAGCAGCTCTCTCCCTAGCGGCATCCAGACACAGAATGATCCGAGCAGCGCGGGCAGCGGCTAGTCTATCCCAGGGTCACCTGATCTGGCCAGCCAACCACTGCTATCGACGTGTAAGGGTACCACGTCATGCTGGGTGGAGTGCAGAGTCTCCTGGCTTGTGATTGGCTCTGTTTCTGGCCGCCAAAAAGCAAAACGGCGGGAGCTGCCATTTTCTCGAGCGGGCGAAGTATTCGTCCGAGCAACGAGCAGTTTCGAGTACCCTAATGCTCGACCGAGCATCAAGCTCGGACGAGCATGTTCGCTCATCTCTAATCACAACATGATTAGGTCTCCTTGAATTTTATTGAATGAATAAAACATTGCATTTCAATATAGAATGTAGTCTTCTTCAGGTCAGATAGCCTTGAGGTGATGAGTCATTACACTGCAACCCAAATAATTGTTTTCAATCAAAAGGAGGATATCCTAATAGACAACCAAAGCATAGCCAATCACAATGGCAGCTCTTACTCCTGTAGGGAGCAGTGTATCTGAAAGCTTTCTGTAGTCCATCCACTGCAGACAGATAATGGCAAGAGGCTAATTATAAACTCTTTCCTACAGAATATTTCACTTGATAATTTAAGCTTTGTAAGGAAATTGGACTATCCAGAGACTGACTGTGAAGAGCAAAGTCATTACACACTTTATTAGATTCCTTTATCTCTGAGATCTCAGTGATGTACAGGACAGAAAAATGATTTACACAAACTTCATAAAATGGCAGGGGGGAAAGGAAACAGAAACATTTTACTCTAAGGGTACATTCACACAGCGGTATGCCCGCCGTGCGGGCATACCGCCGTGTGCTGGAGAGGAGGAGGAGGCGGCCCCTCCTCCCTCCATAGAGAATAGTGGCGCACGGCCGCACACACGCCAAAAGATAGAGCATGCTCTATCTTTTTGCGGTGTGCGGGCCGGATCGGTGCCACACATGTGTGGCACCGTATCTGCGCCGCGCCGCTATTGCCGTCTATGGGGACGTACATGCGGCCGCAAATTTGCGGCCGCATGTACGTTCCCGCAGACGGCCATGTGAATTTGCCCTAATAAAGTATTTAACAATGTTTACTATTATCATCAGCACTATTGACTTATACAATGTTAATGGAAGAGTTGTTACCATTTTATGGTGTCGCAGCAGCCAAGGAACTTCACAAGTGTCTATGCAAGTTGTGTCTTACCTCTCACAACACCATACAGTGAGACAGTGAGTGTATATTACTCTTTAGTACAAAGCTTCATGGCCTTAGGGTAAAGTCATACATGACGGTTGTCTTAATGGTTCATTACATCTTGTATATATTCTGAATCACTACTGCTGCAGGTTTTTATGACGAAAATTATAACATGGATAAAAATTGACCATTTACCTATATTTCAGCCTTCAATGCCCTGTTTCTTGTAAAATGTACTTGCATTGTAGACACTTAAGCTTATGATATCATACAGTTGCCCTTGATTTGAGCGCTGTCTGCTCGCTCAGCATATACAGTAACTGAATAGGCAGCTGAAAGGAAATCATAGTGATGTGTGGGCCTACTCTGCATTTCCTTCTATAATCCCTACAATACCTTCTCACCCACCCAGCCCTCTTCCTGCAGGCATGCTTCTGGACACTATCCAAAATATTTCTCTGATATAGTAACTGTGCCCACACAGTACTCATTTACACTTTACGTAGGACACAAAGTTGTGAGTATTAGATTACATGTCTATGACTCAAGCCCGGATCCTTGTGAAGTTTAATCCAAAAGAGACAATTCAGAAGAATTGTAGCGTCACATGTCCTAGCATAGGGGTCAGCGACATTCAGCACTCAGCTGTTGTGAAACTACAACTACAAGTTCATTTTATATGAAATTCCTCAGTATGCGGCTGGGAATAAAATTCTCCTGGCTAACAGTTGTCCACACATCCTTTAAGGTTTTTTTTCGTTAAAATATTGTCCATAAAATAAGAAGTAGACAACTGTGCTCTCTCTTCAATGGTCAGACAAGGTCACTGCAGAATAATTTATTTTATGGTATTCGGATAGTATTCTGTCCATAAAGTTTACTACTGCTCTGCAGAGATAACAAGGAGAAAGGCTGTCAGCCCTGCACTTCTCAAACACGTAAGGTTGATGTCACACGTGCCGCTTTGTCTGCATTTGCAAACGCAAACGCAGGCAAAGCCGCACCCACCGGGGCGGGCCGCGGCACGATTGCATCAGTGTTTCTATGGAAACGCCTGCGATCGGGAACGAGCCGCCGGTGTTTTGCGTTAATTTAATGCAAAACACCGGCGGCTCGTTCCCGATTCCAGGAGTTTCCATAGAAACGCTGATGCGATCGGGCCGCGGCCCGCTCCGGTGGGTGCGGCTTTGTGTGCATTTGCAAAAGCAGACAAAGCGCACATGTGGCATCACCCTAAGTGGGGAGGAGGGAGCAGCTGAGAGAGGGCAATGAATGAGGATGAAGAGAAGAGACGTTTAGGAGAAGACTAGCGCCATTTGAACTGCCCCTTTAAATCAACCTTAGCCCCTGTGCTCCCCCGCAGCTCCTCTCCCGCTGGCAGCCGCATGATGTGTAGTGACACAGGCCAGCACGTCTGTGTCCTGCAGAGTGGTGCGCACAGGCCCGATTTGCTGCACCACTCTGCTTATCAATTACGTTGGTGCCTTAAATGTACCGAAGACTTGGCAGCGTTTGGTGAGTCCATACTACCAGCGGCGATCATGCCAGATGCTGCTCTGGATCTCATCATCTCTCATCTCTGAGCTGTCTCATATCTCTTTCCAAGTGTCAGATACTAGTAGAATGTTCAGAAGCTAAATGAAAGTGTATATAAACCTGTACCCTGATAATCTAACCACAATTTCAGCACACAGCACCTCATAGAACTAGAGAAATCATGAAGTATCTACTCACAGAGTCCCCGTCCACGCTCTGTAATTTTACACTGACCAACCTAGGGAGCTAAAACAGCAATGAACCTTGTAAAGTTGTAAAACTTAAGTAAAATTGTAAAGTAAGGGGTTAAAAATCATCTTTATTGTGTATTGTGATAGGGGATTGAAATTTGAGAATTTTCTTTCTTGGGCATACCCCTTTTACTTTGACAACTAGATTCAACTCATGTGCCATGCAGGGGGCATGGGTCAGCCCTCTTTGACACAGCACAGAAAGAATGTTACTCCTGCAAGAGCTGCAACAACAGCAGCATGTTAGCCATGATTTTAATGAAAAATGAATTGCCATGATTTGCATTGGAATTTGTATTTGTTAAAAACCAAAGTTTTCCTGATGTTCTAATCAGTTTCTACTTTAGCCAAATCGCTTCTCTCAACCCTGGTCCCTACCTCTCCTGCTTCCCCTTAATCCGAAACTCCCGCTGATGTCATCTGAGTGGCTCCAATTCTTTGGAATGCCCTATCCTATGCCCAACTACCAAGGTTTCAAACGTGCCCTAAAAGGCCATCTATTCAGATAGGCCTATCACTCTATACATAAAGGTGGTGGCTGGTGATGGATAATGCAGCATAGTCTTTGTTGAAGATGATCAAATCTATGTGGACAAAGTGGAATTATGGCTTATGTTGGTCGAACAGACAACTGCACCACTGTTCCGAAAACCGCTCCGGGGGCGGGAAATGGCTCAAGTGCCAGATAGCACTTGTACCTGTACCTGAGGCAGCAGAGCACGGGAGCTCTCAGCTCCCTTGCTTCGCTGCTCCCTGTCAAACAGACTGCAAGTGTGGGTTAATAGCCGATGGCTGGAACTGACACAGCGCAGACTGACACCATCATAAGTCACGTGCACTGGAGGTATGATGAAAGTGAAATTTTTTTTTTCAATTGGCATGGGGGTATTACTGTGACTACAGGGGGAAGGGGAGAGCACTGGCTACTAAGGGCATAACTGTGACTACTTGGTACAGCACTGTAAGTAGAGGGGGCAGCACTGGCACTATTTGGGGTTGCCCTGTGACTACTTGGGGCAGCCCTGTGACTACTAGGGGCAGCACTGTGACTATGATGATTGGCTACTGGTGCAGGCACAGTGACTGATGGCTACATGGGGCAGGAACATTAACTATTGCCAGTGCAGGGCTATATTTACACACACACAGTGGGGAAGCTGTAATAACAAGAAAGAAGTGGTACTTACCCCTGTGTTGTGCTCCAGACCAGCGCTGTGCATCACCCCCAGAGATGCAGCAGTTATGTCACAACCACAGTACTCCCTATGCAGCCTCTGCCTTGGGCCAGTGTAAGCCTCTGCAGCAGCTGCCACTCTGGTTGTGATATCACTGCTACTTCTCTGTATGCCTCTGGCACATCACTAGACTGGAGTGCTAGTGGGGGGTGTAAGTACTGCTGCCTTGACCCTCCTAGGTCAACCCCTTTAATTAGGGATGGCAATGTATTTGTTAGCCACTCGGTAGCTTAGGGTTAGTGGGGCTAGCTTTAGTTGGCTTAGGGCTCACACTTAGATTCCCTATGGTTCCGTTCACACACTGCGTTTGAATTCCATTTATGAATACAATTCAAGCACAGTGGAAAGGAAAGTCTCCCAATTTTATGTGCACAATGCAAAACACATGGTGCACATTCCCGATCGCAAGCGTTTTAGTGTAAACAAAGATGTGATAGGGAGAAACTACTCCCCACTGTGCTCAGATTGCATGAACATAATTAAATAGCATCGTGTGAACGCAGCCTAAAGGATTTTGTGCTTAGCATCTGATGCTTGTAGTGGTTCATTGGAGAGACTCCTCCTGGGTCCAGCTCTGCTCTCTTCTAGTAACGTGGTGAGGGTTATGGGCAGAGGCCTTAGCTTGGCATCACCAATAGAGGGCGTAAGCACTGAGGGTGCCTAGGGCAGCATCACAACTGAATATGGCCCTGGTGATGACCTGAAAATAGCCACTAGGCTGCTAGCCAGCTCCTGTTATGTCTAAGACCCCTTTCACACTTGCGTTGCAGATCGAGTTTCATCAGAATGCAATCAGGGTTTGGTCAGAGAAAAAATTACATTTTTTTAATCAGTTTTCAGTCAGAGTTTGTTCAATGTCTTAGTTTTTCATGCGCTTTTTTTTGGTGTTTTCAATGCATTTTCAATTGTATTTTTCAGGCACAGACAACGAGCATGAAAAAGACTCTTGGCTGTGGTGTATATTTTCTATGGTAATTGATCAGTGAAAAATACATTGCACTTGCATGTGTCTCAGAGTGCAATGGCAAAAAAAATTAAGTGTGAAAGGGGCCCTAGGCTTTGACAGCCCCCAAAAATGCTTGGTTCCAGTCCAGACAAAATCCATAATTTGCTTGCTTCATAATTTGTTAGCTCTGTAAGAAGCCACTGATCAGGTTATAGGTACAATGTAGAGATAGCAATCGAGACTACTGGGAATTCAAACTAGAATGGTGGCCGCAACTAGATGAGTTTGCTCTGTGCAAGCTGACCAACCAGTAGTATGGCACCAAAGAGGGTTTTGTGCGGCAGTAGACATTGTTACCCCCAAAAAAACACGCCTTTCTACACAAGTTTGGAATAACTAACATTCATCAAGATAGATCAAAAGTGAATTCAGCAGGATATCAATATACCTCTGCTCGATGCCGCAGATTTCTGCCAGTACAATTTGCCCATTATTTCTGGACATGTACTGTACAGTAATGTTATTATTCTGCCACACGACTGCTGCCATCTGCTCCTACTTTTATTTGTCAGACTACCACCAATTTGTCATGATGCTGCCTCCCATTCCACTGGGCCACTACTGTTTGTAACACCGGCCTAAAATTGGCTTTACTATCCAAATTTCTTATTTTGACACAGTGCTCAGTACTGATTTCACATTCTCTCAATGACCCCTTGCTGCCTATGGACCCCTTCGCACCCCCATCTTCAAAAGTCCATAACTTTTTTTTTTTTCCATATATCGGGGCTTGTTTTCTGCATCATAAATTGTACTTCCTAGTGTCAGTATTTTATATTTCATGTGTACTGGGAAGCTGAAAAAAACACATTTGCCATATTGCGCCCTATTCCTGTGGGCTCTGTTTTTACTGCTTTCACTGTACACTCCAAATGACACCAATAATTTATTCTTTTGGTCGGTACGATATAAATGTTTAGAGGTTTTAATACATTTAAGAAAATTAAAACCTTTTGTACAAAAAAAGTCTTGGTATTGCCATATTCTGGAAACAATAACTTTTTCATAGTTTGGCATATGAACCTGTGTAAGATGTCATTTTTTACTAGATGAGTTGATGTTTCATTGCTACCATTTTTAGGACTATTTAACCTATTTATCAACTTTTATTTAAATTACTGGAGCCTAGGGGGTGTGATACTTCAGTACTACTGTATTACAGTATGTTGTAAAATAATGGGATCTTTAAAAATGCCCAACAGCCTGCTCCTTTACAGATCTTGCTATTACAGACACCAGACCTCCTGTAAGGTTCCTGGCTGTCATAGCAACCAGTCAGTGCTCCTGATGATGTCACAGAGGGTGCCAGCTAGGTCAAAGATGGCTGCGTCTATGTACGCAGTCATTTAAATCCTGCCATTGCATTTGTTGAAAGCACCTAATGGGTTAACACACGCTGGGACCAGTCAGACTATTAATTCAAGATGAGTGATGAATATGGAAGTTCAGGTTCAACTAGTTCTGCCAAACTTCAGGAGAAAGTTTGGTTACCTGGACTTTCCCGAACTTGACCCTCAACCCACAGCCCATTGAAATCAATGAAGACCTAAACCTTAAGACCCTAAAATGGGGATAGTGAGGGGTAGAGGGCTGCAAAATTGCTGTAATATTAGGACATTTGTCCTACTATTAAAAAAAATTATATAAGATACAAAAAAGAAATTAATTAAAAGCAAATAAAATGCTGTTGTTAAATATTGTTGAGTGGACTCGTTAAAGAACTTGAAAAATCTGTTTGGGTCCCGAACCTGGACCCAAACCATAACATGCAATTGATGCTGGCACCGATTGTTGGTGTTAATTGTTTAAATGTGGCCGCCAAAACCGCTTGAAGCATTTGTCTCAATGGGGCTCATTTACTAAGGGTTGTGCTGTGCACTTTTGTTGGACTTTGCGTGTTCTTCATTGCTAAAACGGCTTGCACAGGTATTTAAGAAGTGTGTGCGCTGGGATTGTGGCGCATGCGACCCTTTTGTGGCACAGCTGCGTTGGCTTCCATGAGACACAAATTAGGAGGTGTGCCGTCGGACTCTTTGGACTGCGCCCTATTTAACTTTCAAATCGTGTCACACCCACTATATTAAAGGTGCGCCTCAAAAAATTCATGATTTCAGACGCGCAATCTTAGCATCGCTAAAAAACCTACTCAACACACAAAACACCAGATATGCACAAACACTATGTTGTTAGGAAAAGTATGTAGCAAAAAGAGTTTTATTGATCAAATGAAATATCATAAAAACATACATAATCAAAAATGTAAAGCAGACATTCTTTTTTTGGGAGGGGGGTAACAACTAATGCTGGACAAGTAACATAAAAGCATCAGGTGGCATAGTGGTGTAAAATTGTCAATGCACAATAGCATGTGTTCTATCTCCTGGGCCTATGGGGAGACTGCAATACAACACAGGCACAGACATGATAACAAAATCTGGTAAATAAAAAACTGTTAAATGGACATGACCCAGGCAATTGCTGACTCGGTACGATTAGAGAAGAAAGGAAAGTAAAAGAATTCTGCCTGACCAACCCCTTCTAAATAAACATACATACAACTTTTTTGAGTTGGAAGGTGATTGGTCACAGCCTTTATTGAAAATGTTTACAATCTGTAAAAAACAAACTTTATTAAAAACACAAAATATAACAATTTTTTCAAATTAAAATGATGGGTGAGCAGAGTCCTTGACAACAGCTTCCAAAAATTGCCACCAATATTTCCATAATCATATTCGTCCGGTGCCTTTATATACCATTATATATATGCTCAGAAAGCACGCTCGGCGTGCGATGTCACAACTACCAAAACCACTAGCCGCCAACCTCCTAGCAAGTGGCGTGAGCAGAGGTGACTAACCATCCAATTTAATAAAACCAACCAGGTCCTAAAAGGGGAGGCCACCCCCCTGAAGGATCCTGGCATAAATCCTCTTAACTTCCGGACTTAAAAATAACCACACCATCTTTTCCTCAACTTGTTATCCACTTTACCAGTTGAATTAGCTGTTGCCAAGAACCCCGCCCCCGCCACACATCCTAAACTCACCTGACCCTACCCAACTTGACAAAGGAATATATAACTACTTGTATCCCGTCTCCCAGAAACCACATGAGTGACCCTGATACAAACAAAACTAAGGGAGGGTGGGTGGGACAATTTTCTCAAACCAAAAGATGGCTACCCTTCCTGAACCTCCTATATAAACCCCTCACTATCTCCTCCCCCCATTTCAAACCCACCTATCAACTTAGTACTAAAATCTCCACCCCCCAAGACCACTCCACCCATCATTTTTCTCTCCTCTCATCCCTGCCTGTCATGGCCGCACTGCGCCTACTTGCAGCCAGCTTCGTGCTAACATGACCCAGGCAATTGCTGACTCGGTACGATTAGAGAAGAAAGGAAAGTAAAAGAATTCTGCCTGACCAACCCCTTCTATCTAAATAAACATACATACAACTTTTTTGAGTTGGAAGGTGATTGGTCACAGCCTTTATTGAAAATGTTTACAATCTGTAAAAAACAAACTTTATTAAAAACACAAAATATAAAAATTTTTTCAAATTAAAATGATGGGTGAGCAGAGTCCTTGACAACAGCTTCCAAAAATTGCCACCAATATTTCCATAATCATATTCGTCCGGTGCCTTTATATACCATTATATATATGCTCAGAAAGCACGATCGGCGTGCGATGTCACAGCTACCAAAACCACTAGCCGCCAACCTCCTAGCAAGTGGCGTGAGCAGAGGTGACTAACCATCCAATTTAATAAAACCAACCAGGTCCTAAAAGGGGAGGCCACCCCCCTGAAGGATCCTGGCATAAATCCTCTTAACTTCCATACTTAAAAATAACCACACCATCTTTTCCTCAACTTGTTATCCACTTTACCAGTTGAATTAGCTGTTGCCAAGAACCCCGCCCCCGCCACCGCATGGCGGCTTGACCCCTTAAGCCGGCATGCCCCTCCACACCCGAACAGAAAAGCCAGCCGCTTCAGCCAAACCGTAGTTGAACACATCCAATCCCAAATCCGTCAGATGTACACCATCCGGGCCCGTATAACTCACTTCCTCCTCAAGCAAATCATGCCGCACCACTAAACCTCCATTCAGGCGCACAAACTTCGACACACTTTTATTGATCTTTTTCCGGGTACGGTTCAGTGCTGGCACAGACACTGCCTCTCTCCACCTCAATCTGCGGACCATCTCAGACCAAACCAACAGACATTCCGCATGCTCGTCCAACATCCATAACAAAACCCTTTTTATCGTTTTAATCAATGGCCGCATCGAAAACTGCCAACATCGTTGCCCCCCACATGCAACACCAACACATCTGGCACTCCCCATTTCTTAAAAGCCCCCTCTAATCGGAACCTTACCTTGTCCCAGAACAATCCCCTAAAGCCAAACCATGGAACACTTACCATTTCCTCATCCAGCCCCAATGACCTACCACCTAAGCGCAGCTGCGCTCGCTTCTCCGCCCAATAGATAAAGGAATGGTCAAACATCCAAACCACGCACTTGCGTGAACCTATCCGTGATGAACAAACAATTAAACACAATAACCCACACCCAGCCAGATAGACGCACCTGCCTCTCCCTACTCCTGCAAAGCCTACCCCCTAACGCTCTACTCTATGCATACGCACATATGACCGGAAGCGCCGCGACTCCCACCTACCGATGCGCTTTACCTCGTTTTCAGACATACCCCATCTAGCCGCCTCCGTAGCTGCGCCTATACGGAAGGAATGTGAACAATATTCCCCTTCTCTTAACCCCAATCTCCTTATGCATGCCCGAAATACCGCTACAAACTGATATCTAGTCAATGGCGACCCATCAGCATGGATAAACAAGGAGCCGGCTGCTCCCCCGCGCACCTGCACGAAAGCCTCATATTTTGCCACCGGGCAAACCAACTGAACCTCCAATCTGCGCAATGAAACCAAAAAACCCTTACCCAGCTTATCAGTTTTTGACCCCACCAATGTAATCCGCAACTCATCCATCCCCATTACCACATGATGCACCTGTATCCCCCCCGGGCTACTTTTTCTGGGACTAACCAACTCCCCCACCCGAAAAGCCCCAAAAAATGCCCAGGAAAAAACCACGCTAAACAAAACGCGCTCATACTCTGACACGCACACCGCCGGCAACATCCCCAACAGTTTGTGCAATAAGTTAAATGACACAGGCCTCCTGCCATCAGGGAGACCACCCTGCTTGACGTACCCTTTAACCGCCTGCCTTACCATGAACGACTGTGTATCATCCACCCCTCCCCAAAGTTTAAACAAAAATGATAGTGCCGCCAATGACCTCTGAACCCCAGCCCTAGATACGCCCTTCTCTAACAACTCCGAAATGTAACAAATAACTGCCTCCCCTCTGACCCAAGGCAACCCTCCAGCACACCAGTCATCCTGAAAAAGAAACCACGCCTTCCATACCTTCTGATACGCCAACCATGTGGCTGGCGCCAACGATCTCTGAATCCAATACAAAATCCTTAAGTTACCAACTCCCAAACCGCTTCCGGGCACAACTTCGGCTCCTTCGCCGCCCCCGGCACCAGTTCCCTGAATTTTTTCAGCTGTAGGCGAGATAGAGCATCCGCTATAGTGTTATCCACTCCTGGAACATGAACCGCCCTAAACATCACATTCCAATCCAGGCAGCGCAACACTAAGTGTCGCAGCAAGACAATCACTTCAGGAGAAGATGCCGTCTGCTGGTTGATTACCTGTACTACCGACATGTTATCGCAATGAAACACAACACACTTGTCCGCTAGCTGGCACCCCCACAGCTCAACTGACATAACAATCGGGAACAGTTCCAACAAGCACAGATTAGCCGTCAGGCCCTTTTCCACCCACTGCTTGGGCCATTGCCCAGCACACCATTCTCCGTCAAAGAAAGCCCCATAACCAACCGCTCCAGCTGCATCCGTGTACAGATGCAATTCCAAGTTAGAGACTGGTGCGGACATCCACAATGTCCGGCCATTGTACTGTCCCACACCATCAAATCCGCTCTATGTTCACTTAGCAGCCTGATAAAATGGTCCGGCCTACGCTGCAATTGAGCCCCCTTTCTCTTAAAACATCTGGAGAAGGGGTGATTACTTCCCCCACACCCTGAGCACTCATGCCGGAAAGTGCATGAGACCCCCCATGTGCAGGAGCCTTCGTTAAAACGCAAGCACACACCCTTTCTAACCCCGCCCGACGGGCTCCCAAGCTTCCCCCCGTCGGGCCCTGGCTGAAAAGGCGATCCTGCCACCTGTACCCCCCCCAAAATACGACCCTTTCCCTGGAACCTTGGGCAACGTCATCAATCGCATCCACAGATCTATATCCCTGTGATCCCATTCTAATGACGGCTGCACTGACATGCGCTGCCGAAACTGCTCATCATACTGTAACCATGTTGTGCCCCCATAGTTTTTATACGCATCCCACACCGTCACAAAGTAACACCACAGTGCTGAACAGCATTCAGGGCGCTTCTCGCCCACCATGCTCGCTAATATAGCAAACGCATTTAACCAGTTCGTCCTCCTCTTTCCTATGCTCCTTTCCCTTTTCCCACCTTTCAACACTAAAGCGCTCCAACGGCAACAACGTGAAAATGTCCAGGTTCTCTTTTTTCCATATCTTTTCTTTTACCTCTGGTTTTAAATGAGCCCCTAATGGCCCCCTCATACAAATGTACAGACTAGCTTTTGCCCCATCCGACACCGGCAGCGGCTTAGAAGCCGCATCCTCCTTCTCCGTCTGTACCCCCGTCTCTGCCGAACCGGTGGTTACTCCCTGTTCCTGCCTCACAACCACCCCAGTCCCTGTACTCGTACCTGAGCTAACGCCCCCAGTCCAAACCGCTAATGGCCCAGCCCGCTGTGACCCCTGAACTTGCTCAACTACTTTCGCTAACCGCTGTACTCCCTGTAATATCTCCTGCAGCGCTCCCCCCGAGGCCATTTCAGCCCCCCCCCAGCACAAGCTCGCTGCCTTGCCCTACTGGTGTATGTGTAATTCCTTGTATCAGTGTATGTGTGCCTGTAGACCCACCTGATTGAGCAGCGCTGAAGACACCTGCTGCTCCTGTGGAGCTGGAAGCTCCTGCGACCATCCCGGATCCTGGCAGAGAATGTTGTCCAACTGCCGCAACTCCTGGCGAGGCCGATACCCCCACCGCCACGGGCAATGGCACCGGTGCGACTCCTGCCGTGTTGGAAACCACCGGAACCCCTGCCGAGACCGCCATCACCGGAGCCTGTTCTGGCTGGGCCGTGCCCAAAGCCTGCCGCAATGTCTCCAGAATAGCCGTCTCAGCGCCGCCGCGAGCCTGTAATGGAAAAAGAACAGAGGAGACACCGCGCACCACAGACTGATCCCCCCCCTGACCCCCCATACTGCTGCTGAGTGCCGCCGAACTCGGCTGACACCCCCCAGCAGCCCTATGCCCGCCCTCACTATGCATCCCCGGCTCTCCAATGTCTCCTAGAGGGGGTGCACTGCCCCCCCCCCCCGCTGCCACACCTGCTGCGTCCAACGGTGGCCGCCCGCCTAGCACCCGTTCTGTGCACTTCAGGACTGGAATTATATGCTCCGCTGCCAGCCCCCTGCCGCCTGATGGGAGAGCTGTCCTCACACTCCCCCACCGCAACGTCCTGCTGACCTCGCCTAGCCGCGGTTCCCAGCCGGCTCCTCCTCCTGCCCTCCAACACTCGGCGACCGCTCCCCACTTCCACACTCCGCCGCCTCTTTGCTGTGACGCCGCCCCCTGGTGCTCCCCTGGCCTCCCTGGCACTCACCGCTGGCCTGGTGACGCCGCCTCCGCTCCGCCTCCGACCTCTCACTTCCGGCTCCTCCTCTTCCTCCTCGTCATCGCCGACGTCATCCTCGACCTCCTCTGCCTCGCGCGTCACCGCTCCTGCTCCGCCCCTCCTACCGGATCCTCCACCGCTCCGCCTCTTCACCGCGCTGCCACGTGTAGGCGCCATCTTCGCTGTCCTCGCCTCTACCCGGGCTCTGCCTCCGACCTCCGTGCTGGCCGGAACCTGCTGCGCCTCTTCTCCTGCCGGGCCCCGCGACCTCCTCCGCTGACCACCGCTGACGCTGCCGGCCGCAGCACTCGCCCTCCGCTGCCCCCGCATCGGAGAGACGGAGGGGCTCAGTCGCTCTGGAGGCCGAGAGCGTCTGGAACTCGCCGGGCGCCCAGGTATGTCGCCACCAGCCATCGCCAACATCTGGCTCCTCACCCATTCTGGGCCCTTCGCCCTGGCCTGCTCCCTCATTTTTTCCAAAAAGGCCTCCACCTCCGCCATCTTCAAATGCCCCTGCACTACCTAACCTAATCTTGGCCCTAACTGACCTATCCTGCCCCCCCTCTCACGTACCCCTTACTAGGCCCTAGCCCCTAAGCGAGGCAACTGACAACCTCCTCTGACAATTTTCTCAAGCCAAAAGATGGCTACCCTTCCTGAACCTCCTATATAAACCCCTCACTATCTCCTCCCCCCATTTCAAACCCACCTATCAACTTAGTACTAAAATCTCCACCCCCCAAGACCACTCCACCCATCATTTTTCTCTCCTCTCATCCCTGCCTGTCATGGCCGCACTGCGCCTACTTGCAGCCAGCTTTGTGCTAACAATATAAATGTATTACCTAGGTGCCAGGATACACGTAACCACCAAGATGCACAAGTACCCCGACGCGCATTTCGGCAAGCTGCCTTCGTCAAGGGGTCCTCAGCCCGGACTTACATTTCCTTCTTCAGCCTGTAACATAGCCACAAAATTTATCATTTGTCTAATGAAAATTAACCATGACTTTTCTTTGTTTTGGGGTTGAAATACTCTTTGGTCTGTGAGTAATAACCACGGAAAATTTTGCATCAGTTCCATGAAGTGCTGTGTGACTGTTGTGCATGGCTACTGGAGTCTGTGTGACTATTGTTCACTAGGGTCTGTGTCACTATTGGCTACACGGATACCAAGGACTGTGAAGCCAAAAAAGTATGCCCCCTATAATCTTCAGCATCAATCACAAAACTCAAAACAACCACATTACATTCCAAAAAAAGATATTAGGAGTTTGTCTAAAAATATCCAAATCTTATTGATGTGCAAATAGCATAAATTCATAGAAGTAATTCATATCATGTTATGCAATAATTGGGACAATCTGAACTCAAGGAGAAGATGAAATGGGGCAAACACAGGATAGATAAGCCCCCTGATATCATATTAACCCTGGTTTTGGGTGGCTGTACAGCGCCCTCTAGATTAAAATTTTACATAACAAAGAAAAGTTTGAATCTTCTTATGTTGTATTGTATGGGCATTGCACAGCACTGCTGCTTGTTACGGATGCTCCCGCGATCATTGTCACGGATCGTGGGCACACCCGTGCCTCTCTGTGTGGTGCGCCGTCCACCCCCAGCCCGGACTTACATTTCCACAAGTCTGCATCCGTCCGACTAGGCTGCGCATGTCCCCGCTCCTAGGGCTCGGGCAAGCATGCTCTGCTATATTTAAAGGGCCAGTGTCCGCCTGATTGCCGCTGGGTAAGCTGTCTTGGCCTTATAATCCTGCACCTCTCTTCCTGCCTTGCCTGATCTACAACATCATTTCCTGCTAAATGAAAGCCCTCCCATGTTCCTGTGTTTCCAGTGTTCCTCCGTGTTTCTGTGTTTCCATTATTCCTCTGTGTTCCTGTCATTGTTCCTGCCTGCCTGTACCGTGTGCCAGTTCCTGCGTTCCTGTTCCGTGTGCCAGTCCGTCCCTGCCTGTCTGTTCCGTTTGCCAGCTCCTGTGTAGGAACACAAGAGCTGGCACACAGAACAGACAGGCAGGGACAGCAGGAGCTGTGAATTCCAGCTCATCCTCCAAGCTGTTCTCCTTCTGTCACCCCAGGCTTGGACTGCATCTCTGTACTACCTTGGCTGTCACCGTGGGCCTAGTGGCACCCTGCTGCAGCAAGACCATCCCGCTTTGAGGCGGGCTCTGGTGAAGAACAGGTGCCACTGAGATTCCGGTCCGGGGTGTCGACTAGTACCATCCAGGACCGGTTCTAGACAAAGTGGGACCCTGGGCAAAACTAATATCGGGGCCCCAAAATAAAACTATTTTATGACCAGTCACAGTCAGTAAGAGGCTCCTTTAGTATGGTAAAACAAACTGTAATATGGGAGAATTTTATAGGAGATAGATGATAGGGAGATTGATGGGCAGCACGGTGCCTCAGTGGTTAGTACTACAGCCTTGCAGCGCTGGTCAACATCTACACAGAGTTTTAATGTTCTCTCTGTGTTTGCGTGGATTTCCTCCGGGTCCTCCGGTTTCCTCCCACACTCCAAAAAATTAATGGTAGGTTGAATAGATTGTGAGTCCCATGGGGACAGGGACTGATCTGGCAAGCTCTGTGCGGCTCTGCGTAATCTATGTGTGCTATATAAATAAAGGATTTATTATTTATAATTATTATGTTAGAAGATAAATATGAAAGATGTTAGAGATTTCTAGAAGCAGATGGCTAAGAATCTGGAGGGGGGACACCTCAGGGGGCTGTAGAAAAGAAGAGAGTCTCCTCTTTTATACTAATCTAAATTTGTGATTCCAAGTGTCAGGAAAACGGAGATATTAACTGTTAAACTGGTGCCATATAATAAATGGCACCTGATATTCTCACTTCAAACCTGAATATATCTTGCCCACACTACTGGGCCATATTCTGGAAGGGAACCTGTCACTAGATTATAGCATTTAAACCTGACAGGTTTCTTTAGCATCTTCATAACTGACCTCCCCCCTTCCCCCCCATGCTCTTTTTGTTTAAATCCATAGTGTGATTTAAATAAAAATTGAGTTTTAAAATCTACCTGGCATCTTGCCTGAGTAAGCCCCCAAATCTTCTGTTTTTCACTGACACATGTATCTATTTTTGGCTTGGCTTTTTCTTCTTTATTTGTGATTTTCCTTTTGCGCATGTCCACCATTGCAACTTTTTTTTGCATCTAAGACAAACTCCATTTAAAGTTTGCCATGGTTTGAGACTTTTATAAGACTTTCTGAAACTTTTGTCAAAAAAGTTGCATATTCACTACAAACCTTAATTCCTCAAATACTGGATGTATGAAATAGAAAAAAAACACTAAGACCAGCACAAAGCCAGAGTTAAAATACATATGCCAGGGGCGTAACCACAGAGGTAGCAGCCACATAAGCTGCTATGGGGCCTGGAGTACCAGGGGGTCGGCCAGCTGATCTACCAGACTGTAAATGTTATGCTGCACATTGTACAGTGCACATCTTTCACAGTACACAGCTGAGCTGGGAAAGCAGATAAGAAATGTTTGGGGAGAGCAGTACAGCAGCACCATACTTATACTTCATTCATGCTACTGGGCTGTATGAAGGCAGATCTGTGGCCTCTGACCCTCCGGAATAAGTAATAGACTGCCTGACAGTGAGTATATGCATATTTGTGTATAAATGTATGGATGTGTATGTGTGCTGTATATATGATGTATGTGTGATGTGCATATGTGTTTATATGCTGTATGTGTATATATATACATATATGAATGTTTAATTATTCGATGTCTATATAGTATATGGATGTGTGTATATGATGTGTATATACTGTATGTATATGTGTATAAATGAGTTTATAAGTGTGTGTATATAAGTATATAAATGTGTGTATATAGTGTGTATAAGTTTATAAATGTGTGTGATTGTATAAACTTCTGTGTACAAATATGTTTATCTTTGGAGTGGAAGGGGGGCCCCATTCAGAATTCTGCTATGGGGCCCAACCTCTCCTAATTAAGCCTCTGACATATGCCTCAATGTGGTGATAAATCAGGAACCTGTCATTAGGTTTAAATGTCAAAACCTGAAATTTTCATACAGTGCTGGGCACTTAGCAGTCTTCCATCAGTCACTACACTGAGAACAGAAATGCCTGCTTCATGTTCCATTCTCTGTGTATACACTGTTGTGAACACCTGATCCTTAGGATAGGTCATGATTATTTGTAGACTGGAAAACCCCTTTAATCCCTTCACTACCACACTGTTGACCTTTATGTTCCAGCTTTTTTTCATCCCTGGTTTGCGAAACAATTTTTTAAACAACTTTAGAATTTTTCGTCTTCTGGCTTCCGTGCCTGTCTTCTTTCTTCTCTGACGCGGCGCGTCATACTATGCGGCTGCCGGCCGGGAGAGAGCAGTGGCGGCGCCCAGCACGATGTTAGAGAAGAAAGAAGACAGGCACGGAAGCCAGAAGACAAGCCGCGCTGACATCAGGGGAGCAGCGCTGCACATCAGGGCCACCAGAGGGTGAGTATATAAGTTTATTTATTTTTTTTTTATGTTTTTAATGTTGGGCTGGCTGTATACTACTGGGGGCAGGCTGGGCTGGCTGTATACTACTGGGAGCAGGCTGTATACTACTGGGGGCAGACTGTATACTACTGGGGCAAGCTGTATACTACTGGGGACAGGCTGTATACTACTGGGGACAGGCTGGGCTGGCTGTATACTACTGGGGGCAGGCTGTATACTACTGGGGACAGGCTGTATACTACTGGGGGCAGGCTGTATACTACTGGGGGCAAGCTGTATATATTATGGGGACAGGCTGTATACTACTGGGGGCAGGCTGGGCTGGCTGTATACTACTGGGGGCAGGCTGTATACTACTGGGGGCAAGCTGTATACTACTGGGGACAGGCTGTATACTACTGGGGGCAGGCTGGGCTGGCTGTATACTACTGGGGGGCAAGCTGTATACTACTGGGGGCAAGCTGTATACTACTGGGGAAAGGCTGTATACTACTGGGGGCAGGCTGTATACTACTTGGAGCAGGCTGTATACTACTGGGAGCAGGCTGTATACTACTGGGGGCAAGCTGGGCAGGCTGTATACTATAGGGGGCTGGCTGGCTATATACTGGGGGGGTCTGTGACCAATGCATTTCCCACCCTCGGCTTATACTCGAGTCAATAGGTTTTACCAGTTTTTGGTGGTAAAATTAGGGGTCTCTGCTTATACTCAGATCTGCTTATACTCGAGTATAAACGGTAACTAAATATCTGCTTTTCAGCTACACATTTTGAGAAATTCACAACCTGCAAAATGTAGGAATAAAACAGATTAAAAAGCAAAGACACCCCTAAAACCGATATATATTTTTGAAAGCAGACAGCCAGACAATTGCATTTGGCTTGATTAACAGTTGACAGCATGTCCTCCCCATCCTTCATTGCGGCATGGTGTGATTTCATGTGGTCAGATACATTCATGGGGTAGACTGTGCAAATGTAACAGGGCCTTAGATGACATCATGATGGTCACATGAAGTGTCCAATGACATGAAGTGGCCAATAATGTAACAGAGCTCTCTCTCAGTGTTCCACATAGTAGCATGTTCTGTAGCAGTGAGACCTGTCAATCAGGAACAAGAAGGAAGGGTAACATAAGTAGAATTTAATATGCAGAACTCACTTGGTGTGATAGACTCACATGGTGGCTTAGCGGTTAGCATTAAAGCCTTGCAGCGCTGCGGACCTGGATTCAAGTCCCAGGGTCAACATCTGCCAAGATCGAGACAAATTAAATGTACCTGCTATAGTACTAGCATGTTTTTTCTACTGAATAAAAAGAAGGAAGCACGTATATATCTCCAGCATGGTCAAGTGTGCTGAATTATCTACTCTTTGATGCAAATTGTGGACTTCGGACGATCTTTTGTGCACCTGCCATTAACTGGATTTTGTGCTCCAATGAGAAAAGGGTGAGCTGTCTAATCCCCACGAACTGTCTTTTTGGTTTGTCGCTATATTTCTTCCGGGTCCCCCGGTTACCTTCCAGACTCCAAAACATACTGGTAGGTTGATTAGATTGTGAGCCCGATAGGGACAGGGACTGATTTGGCAAGTACTGTGCAGCGCTGTGTAATCTGTGTGCGCTAAATCAATTAATTATTATGAAGGAATTATTATCAGGTGAATTGCATATGAGTTTACAAACAGATTTTTCAACATTGCAGCTGCAACATCCCTCACCGGGGCCTAGCCTTATCTCAGGGCATGGAGGCAGCCAGGGCCCAGATTACCAGAGTGGCTGGCGGTTGCGGCCTAGGCACGCTAATGTCACGGTGCTTGGTATGGGAACCGGACGGCTGTCCTACAGAAGGTGGTGTGTGCAATAAAGATGGAGGGAAAGGCTGATGTACTGGTTTCCCCTGGAGCAACCCCTTTGTTTTCTGTAGTATGAGTCCCTGAGTAATGGATGAGGCGCCCTTGGTGTTACAGCCTTATCCAGGGAACAGACGGAGGCTACGTTGTTACAGTTGGCGGAATATTGGAGGATTCCGGATTACTGGAGTGGTCTTGGAGAGTGATCCTCAGGAGTTGGTTCACCAGCCTGGTAGTAGATGCAGGCTGGGATGTAGCTGTGTCTAATACTGGAAGCTGCAGCTTTGTCCTGGGTGTTCTGTGTGTAGCACTGACGGTGTGCTACACTCTATCTCTCTGGTCACTGACAATCTGTAAGGTGTGCTTTCTAGAGCTGGATTCCAAGACGTGCTCCTCTGTCAGGAGCTGGATTACAAGAGCTTGTGCTCTAAGAGATTTCTGGAACACAAGAGAGCCTGCCCTTTCCTGTCCAGGGGTTTTGTCATTCCCTGGTCAGGTGGTGGCTCACACTCCAATCACACTCCAGTTCACATGGAATAATATCATTGGATAAGAAACATCACATACCTTAACCCTTGCTGTACAGACAGGGTCTAAAACTACTGAGGCCTAACACTGACTGCATTCTCCCTGAGGCAAGTTGCGCAGGCTCACCTGCTGGGGAGATACAGATGGAGGGCCTCATTCGCAACACTCCACTGTGTGTATTTTTATTACATTTTTATAACAATTATCTGCACCTTTTTTATATAATTTTTCTATCCTGGGCTATCCTTATAAAATTATTAAAGGGAATCTGCCATCAAAATAAAGAATGATAAACCAGGAACACTCATATATCCATGTTACCCTCCTTCCTTCTAAAATCAACTTTTAAAATTATGATAATAAGCTGGAAGTCCTCTTGGGTTACCCCAGAGTCCATCTGTTTCGTAGCTTTCACAGGCTGTTACACTGTGCAGGAGTACTTCCACCACCCACTGTGTGAGATCACAGTAAACAGAGGGGGAAGTACCAAGGGAGCAGCAGGGAGGGGAAGACATGCTTCTGCACAGTGTAACAGTTTGTGAACACAGAGTTCAGAGGGGCTCTGGTAACAACCCCAGGAAAGCCTCGTTTATCATGCTTGATGTTGATGGTAGATTTCTTCCAAATATGCTGTAGTGTAGGTGTCTGAATTCATGTTGGTTGTTTCATAGTTTAAGCACAGAATTTACTGCGTTTTTCTTCTTTTTAAATTGTAACATGATGTAACATGTACAGCTTGTACTTTTGTAAGATGTCATTGACGAGATTTTCAGTGGCATTTCAATTCATGTGTATGTTTATAAATGTCTCCACTAGGGGTCACTGCCGTTCTTGTTTTCACCACAGCAATGCAGAGAATGTTCACTTTTCACCTTCTCTGATCACAAACATTCTCTCTACTCATGGCTTCACTTTTTGGTATCACATGAGCTCTCTCTTTCCTTTGTGGTTGTGACAAGCCTATTTTCTTATCTGTTGTTTAACCAGCCAAAAGTAGAAGTGTTTATGGACCTGTAGGATTACTTTAGTTTCTTTTCTTTGCTGCCTTCCAAGAAACATCCGTTTTTTATTTCCTGTCAGCGCAGTTGTGCGCGAACATGTGATATAGATAAAGTTAATAATATTTATTGTCCTAGTTATTATTATATGTATAGTTTATTTCGCATATAGTTTATTTCAGCATTTTTTATCAGTCTGGCTCTATAAGGGCATATTTTTCTTATTTGTGTTTATGAAAATTAGCAAAAAAAAATTAAGCATAACTTATTAAAGAGGTGGTCCAATTATGTTATTGTGTGTATTCTAAAAATGATAATGCTTGATTTATATAGCGCCATCATAGCGCTGTTCAGGTCATAGGGTACATATTCAAATAAAACAAATAAATAAATAGATAAACAATGTTGAATAAACCAACTGCTATCAATATTTACAGAAACCAAGGTGTGTCGTCCTGAAGAGAAACCTGTTTAGTGGTATCATGTGGTAGAGGTATCATAGATAGGATGAAAAATCAGTGAAGGTTTTCATGCAGTTGGGGAATGTCATAGATGTTGAATGTTTGGTAGTGAGATATTAGCCTGATACTTTGAGGTAGTGCATTCCAGAGAATAGGTTCAGCTCAGGAGAAGTCCTGGGGAAGACTGGCAAGTTTGAATTAAAGAAAATCTACAATTTGATTTCATGCATTATGAACCAAACATACCTTGAGAATGCTGTAGCTACACTGATACAGAAACATATCTAGTTTAATCCCTGAGCCTCATTATCCTCAATTATAAAATTATGGATAGTGACGCTTCTCCTCTTGTACTGCTTCAGAGAATAATGTCATCACTGTGTTGTGCCTGACAAGCACAAGTAATCAATCGCTGCACCATCCCCCAGCTGCTGTGTATCAGTCATCCAGCTGAGATTGATTAGTCCTGTCTGGACAGTCCAGAAAGCTCTGTATAATGTGTTTATGAACGGCAGGCAGCATGCAACCCAGCTATCCCAAAATCCACAATTTTATAATAGTTTTTTCAGCACAACCACTCAGCTTAGGGATTAAACAAGATATGTTTCTGTAT
Organism: Engystomops pustulosus; assembly: GCF_040894005.1. NCBI lineage: Eukaryota > Metazoa > Chordata > Amphibia > Anura > Leptodactylidae > Engystomops > Engystomops pustulosus. Next base: position 82,775,573 of record NC_092419.1, on the reverse strand, counting down.
CAGTGAAGCTACAGCATTCTCATAATGCATGAAATCAAATGGTAGATTTTCTTTAAGGAAAATCCCTGGAGGATTGAAGAACACTGACTGGATGATAGAGTGAGAGTGGTAGGGAGGTGCAGCGCTGTGCAGAGCTTTGTGGATGAGGGCGATTCATTTGAATTAAATATGGAAGGTGATGGGTAGTCAGTGCAGTGACTGACACGGAGTAGAGGCATCAGTTTAGTGGTAGGACTAATAAACTATTCTGGCTGCTGCTATAAGAATAGATTGTAGAGGAGAGAGTTTAGTAATTCAAAGACCGATTACTAGGGCGTTACAATAGTCGAGAGGAGAGTGAATCAGTGCGACATAGTCAAGAAAGGACAGATTATAGAAATGGCTTTGAGGTGCAAGCGGCAGGAACGTTCAAGTGATTGTATGTAAGGTTTAAACAAGAGATCAGAGTCCAGAAAAACCCTAGTGGATCTGCTGCTTTTGGGGTCATGTAGATACCACCGATGGAAAAGGAGATGTCAGGGTTAGGTTAGTAGATGGTGCAAAGACAAAAAGTCTGTCAGTCATAGAAAGATTAAAGGGGATTATCCCATGAACTAAAGTTAGGCCTAACTTGCCGATCAGTGAGGGTCTCAGTGCTGAGACCCCCACAGATTGCGAAAACGAGGAGTCCATCGGACTCTTCACTCCTTCAGACTAATGGAGAAGATGGCCATGCATGACCGTTCTTCTCCATTAATCTCTGTTGGGTTGCTCAGCAATTTCTGTCAGCTCCATAGAAATAGCAATTCATGAATGTGTGTGATATCACATGACCACAAGCTGAAATGTATCCACAGGAAGAAAGAATGACGGCAAGCAGAGCTCTAGAAAACTATGAGGAATTGGTGCGGAATATATAGCAGAAAATTGTATACATTTTTATCATACAAATAATATAAATTATAAAGGATGATGAAAAACAACAAATGTGCAGTTCTTTATTTTTTAATCAATCATTAACCTCTTCTTGCTCATGCCCTTTTTCATTTTTACGTTTCGTTTTTTCTTCCTCTTCTTTAAAAATCCATAGTTTTTTAAATATGTTTTTCTGTATAAGGGCTTGTTTTCTCATAACAAATTTTACTTCCTTGGGACATTATTTCTAAGTCATGCCATGCCATATATTGGGAAATTTATACAAAACTTCCAAATTTTTCTTGTGGGCTTTGCTGTTAGGGCTTTCACTGTTCGCTCCAAATGACACCTCTCTTTTATCCTCTGGGATTGTGCTACCACGAGGATAACAAAATTATATAGGTTTTATTATGCTTTAAAAGATTTAATGAATTCAAAAGCTTTTGTACAAATCTGAAAATACAATATTCTGACGCTTACTTTTTTTTTTTTATAAAAAGTTTTTTATTGAATAAACTCAATTATTACAGGTAAATTCAAGAAATAGGAGATGAGGAACGCGCAGGTACCCTCTCCCGGCATCAAGCGACTGTTATACACATGGATCATATAGTAAATGGACAATCTTCAAGAATGACAACATTTGTTTACAATTATTATTATTATATATATATATATTTTTTTTTGATAATGCAATAGTACCTATACAAGATATATAGGGGGAGGGACAACTAAACATAATAAGAGACCATATTATGAGAACTCCATTCCTTTTAGGAGTGTCTAACATATAACAAACAAATGCCCCCCCCCCCCCCCCAAGCCCCCCAATCCCTCCCTACCACCCTCTGCCCGTGCTGGAGATGTGAAAGGAAACCAAAATTTAACTACCTTATCCCTGACTACCCATCCAGTGGGCACCCCGGGACGAAAGAAAAACTCCATTCTTTCAGATTCTCCACTGGTCCCATAACAAACTCAGTCTACTACCATTCCCATAGCGTTTCTCATACGCGCATTCATATGCTTTGGTGCGTTCCACAAGATTGCTCCATTCCTTCACCACTGGTGATTTATCATCTTTCCAATGTTTGACTAATATTAGTCTAGCAAGGAAAAAAAGCTTCAGCGCTAGGTCACTTTTAGCTTTAAAGTCCATGGGAATCGGAAGCAGGCCCAGTAACCCGCAAGTAGCAACTCGTGGCAGGGAGCATTGAAGCTGATTCTCTATTGCAGGGGTCAGGAACCTTTTTGGCTGAGAGAGCCATGAACGCCACATATTTTAAAATGTTATTCCGGAAGAGCCGTACAATATGCACATGCCCCCGAGGAGATAGGTAGTCTCAGTGTCATGGGTGCCCCTGCGATCTACGTCTCAGATCGCAGGCACACCCGTGCCCCTCTCTGTGGCAACGCCCCTTTCCGAGCTCACTCACGTCTCCATGTGACTGCTACCGTCCTGGCTGCGCGCACGCGCCAGCACTCGCAGATTTAAAGGGCCAGCGCTCTGCTGATTGGGGCTACCCACTTTCTTGGTTCCCCGCTGGATCTTAGTTCTTCATGGATATGAGGAAGCTTCCGTTGACCTCGGACCTGTTCCTGATCTGCCAGCCTTGACCTCTTGCTCCGTCCCCTACCTCGCATCTTTGCCACCTGCCTTGACCGCCTGCCTGTTCCTGAACACAAGACTTTCTAGTGATCCTGTACCTCAACCTTGGCTGCCACCGCAGACAAGTCGTACCTGTGGAACGACCAGGTGGTACCTTACTGCAGCAAGACCATCCTACTTTGCGGCGGGCTCTGGTGAAGACCAGGTGCCACTTAGATTCCGGTCCAAGGTGTCTGCTTATATCATCGTCCATGGCGGTCCAGGGGGTTCACTACTCCAAATCCTGACACCCACCACATGCCTCGCAGTAGATAGATAGGCAGCCCCAGCACATACCCCCAGTAAATAGGTAGTCCCACAGCACATGCCCCCAAGTAAATAGGTAGCCCCAGCATATACCCCCAGTAGATAGGTAATAAAAAATGAATATTCACTTCCCAGCGCTCCCTGCAGCCAACTCCCCATTGCTCCCACGCTCTTATCTTTGACCCAGGCTTAGATGATAGCGGCGATGGCACCTGGGCCGTACAAAGGACGTAGGCAGCGGTAACATCGCTGCCTGTGTCCAGTAATAATTCTAAGAGACACACATGAGCCATCACTATTTATTAAAGATCTGCCTGAGAGCCAGATGCAGCCAACAAAAGAGCCACATCTGGCTCCCGAGCCGTAGGTTCCCTACCCCTGCTCTATTGTCTTAAAAACCTCCTCCCAGTATAAACTAATCTTCGGGCAATCCCATAAAACGTGTAAGATGTCGGCATAGACTCTTTTGCACCTCTTGCAGTTGGAGTTTTCATTTAACCCTATTTTAAACATCAAATATGGTGAATAATAAATTCTATATAAAATATTAAGTTGAGTGCATCTATGATTTAAATTAATTGTGGATCTAACCACATTTTTATAAATATCTCGCCATTGTGCTGCTGTGATCAAACCAACCTGATTTATCCATTTTACTTGACTTATATGGCTGAAGTTCTGATCAATGTCAGATTTAATCAGACGATAAATCCTAGACAGATTCAGAAGTAACGTCTCTAACCCTAAAATTTCAGAGCAATTACCACCTTTGTGTATCGTGAACTTGTCATGATATAATTCTTTCCTAAATGCATGAGCTAATTGACAATACCTAAAATAATCTTTCTCCTCCAAAATCCCCTTCGTACACCAAAACTGAAAGGAGGGTAACCCCCCTGTACCCCCAGATGCTCCAAAGAATTAATCCCTTTTTTTCCCCAAAACCCAACATCTTCCATTTTATATAGTTCTATGAAATTAAGATTGCCCCATAGCGGAGTGAATTTAAGTCCCCCCTTAATCCCATATAACCTCTTAAAATCTCTCCAAGTATTCTCCAATAACACCGCCAGAGGAAATTTTTTGCTAGCATGACATTTCAGTTGACCAGACTCCAGTAGGGCGAGAAAAGACTCAAATCTACGCCCCACCCGAGCACTGATCACCTGAAATACAGTGGAGCATTTATTTTCAAGGATGTACTGAATCTGTGCCGACAAAAAATAGTGGTAAAAGGACGGGAGCGAAAGTCCACCCCTCTCCTTGTTTACCATTAACGTTTCCTGTTTAATACAAACCCTTTTCCTCCCCCATAGTAATTTATTTATAATCGCTCGAATAAAACCGAACCATTTCTTGCCAATCCAACAGGGAGAGTTGCATAATACGTATAACATTTGGGGCAGCAAGATACTCTTGGTAAGAACAACTCTCTCTTCTCGATTTAGGGGTAGCGTATTCCATGTATTCACCTTGGTTTTCAATTTTGCTAATAGTGGGGCCAGATTCAGAGATATATAATCATCCACATTTAGTGTGATTTTTAAACCCAAATATTCACATGAAGATGAAATCTTTAGATCCACCTGAGTCAAATTAAGCTGAGAGTCGCTATCAAGTGGGACCAAAATATAACAGGTATTAATCTGAAAGCCCGAAAACCTTCCAAACTCCCTAATAACCTTCAGGGCTTTTGGAACAGATGTATTGGAATCTTTTAGGCAGAGAAGGACATCGTCGGCGTACAACATAATCTTATCCATCGGTCCAGCTAGTCCTCCGCCCCCTATCTCCCCATCGGCCCTAAGTTTTATTGCCAATGGTTCTATAAAAAAGGCAAATAATAGCGGAGACAGGGGGCATCCCTGCCTAGTACCCCTAGACAGAGTAAAAAAAGGGGAGTAGTCACCATTTATTCTGATACAGACCCTAGGGGCCTGATAGAAGAGCCTAACCCAATCCACGAAACTGCCACCCAGCCCAAATCTATGCAACACTTCCCAGAGGAAGTCCCACTCCACCCTATCAAAGGCTTTAGAAGCGTCCAATGACAGGATGGAGCGCGACTCCCCCCGTCCCAGCTGAAGGCCCGCAAACAACCGTCTTATATTAGTTTTACCTTGGCGCCCGGCCACAAAACCGCATTGGTCTTCATGTATAAGTGTTGACGCGCATTCTTTTAATCTGTTCGAGAGCAATTTGGCCACCAATTTAGCATCAGTATTGAGAATAGAGATCGGACGATAGGATTCTGCCTCCAACGGGTCCTTATTTTTTTTTGGTAACAAGACTATACATGCCTCGTACCAGGACTCGGGTAGTCTCCCCACCCTCTGTGCCGACTCCCATATCTCCACCATAAGGGGAAGGAGAATAGCACCGAATCTGTTATAAATTTCTAGAGGTAGCCCGTCCAACCCTGGTGAGGAGTTACGTCTAGAGGCTGAGAGAAACTCCTCGAGTTCCAAAATAGATATTGGATGGGATAACCTATCCGCTCTATCTGTCAATAGCCTAGGGAACTGGATATTGTCTAGATAGTGGCCTATATCCTCCACTGACGCCTCCAAATCTGAGGAATAAATATTTTGGAAAAACTGTAAAAAAGTATCACTGATCTCCAGAGGATTACCAGTTGCTTCCCCAGAAGCATTTTTAATCTTGGCTATTCTATTTGATTCCTGTTGTTTTTTAACTTTCTGCAAAAGCCCTTTTGAGGGAGAGCCACTCTCACAATGTGTCTTCTGGTCCAGGAAGAATAACTTCTGCATAGCCTTATTAGCGATGCATCTATTATACTCCTCTTCTGCTTTATTAAATCTATCATATGAATCTTGCGAACTGTTTACCTGATAGTCCCTTTCTCTTTTTTTAACTTCCTCTTTTAAGTTCCACTCTTGTCTGGCCCATTGTTTACGCAGAAATATGATTTCTGAATTTATTATCCCTCTAAGGAAGGATTTCAACGCATCCCAGACTAATCCCACATTATCAGAGGTCCTGTTAGCAGATATAAAACTGCATATTTCTCTCTTAATTTTGTCCTCATCTGTTAATAGGGACAACCAATGCGCATTAAGTTTCCAAAACCTAACAGCAGGTTTAGTTGAGGCAGACAGCTCAAGAACCAATGGGGAATGGTCAGAAATGGACCGATTATCGTATTGAATTTTCCGCACCCAACCGATGGCATAGTCATTGGCCAGTGCCAAGTCGATCCTAGAAAAGGAATTATGAGAGCGATTATAACATGAAAATACTGGCAAATCCCCATTTAAGGACCTCCACACGTCTCTCAAGCCTACTTCCTGACAGAACCTGGAGAAGGGGGTGTCCATCGCGATTGTACCTGCCAGCTTCCTTTTCCCTAGGCGATCCTTCTTCTCTGACATAACAGAGTTGAAGTCTCCCAGAGCCAATACGGGACAGTCACCAACCCTCTCCAGGAACCGAATCAAACTTATCAGAACGTCATATTTAAAAGGAGGTGGTATATATACCCCTGCTACGACGCATTTAATGCCTTCTAAAATACCAAACAAAAAGACAAATCTCCCCTCTATATCACACAGGGCATCTAAGACTTGAAAACTGATTGATCTATGGACCAGAATTGATACCCCTCTAGAAAATGACTAGTTATAGACCTGACTGGCCCACCTCCGATCTACTAGAACTAAGGAGTCTTTGTCAAGATGTGTCTCCAACAAAATCACAATTGCAGGAAGCTGCTTGGTAATGTAATCAAAAATAATGCAACGCTTCAGACGGTCTTTCAGCCCTCTTATATTCCAAGATATAAACCTAGTGCCCATTGGATAAAGTAAAAGGAAAAGCAAACAACCAATCAACATCTCCAGCAACGAAGCGTCCCTCCCCCCCAACCCCAATCACCTGTCCTACCATGGTAGAACTCTTCCTACTTAGGCCACTTACCCACCCCCGTCCAACCCCTACTCCCCCAAGCTGACCTAGAGAAAATACTTATTACCCATCTTTGTCTTACGGTTCATAGTCCCTTAAGGTCTAACCAATCGGATACTTGGTCTGGCGTGCTGAAAAACTGGGACTGACCTTGAAAAATAATTTTTCATTTTGCCGGGAACATCAGTGAATAAATGATACCCTTGTGTCTCAACCTTTTTTTCACCTCTAAGAAACTTTTCCGTTTTTGAAGGGTATCCCTAGAGAAGTCCGGATAGAGCGACACTTTTATGCCTTGAATTGATAGATCTTTTAGGTCGCGTGCTCTTTGTTATATCATATCACGATCTCTAGAGAGTAATGTTTTGCAAATAAAGGTCCGGGGGTTATTACCAGGAACGTAAGATACTGATGAGATTCTATGTGCACGTTCTATGTCAAAATTAGGGGAGAGGTACTCCTTCCCTATTCTCTCCAAAAGCCACTCTTTAATAAAAGTAACGGGGTCCTCTCCTTCAGCCTTTTCTGGTATCCCTATAACCCTCAAATTAGCTCTCCTTGAGCGATCCTCCATATCGGCCAGTTTACCTTTAAGGGCCTTATTTTCAATTTCGAATGAGGACGTAACTTTTTTTAGAGTGCTTATCTCTTTCTCAATATTGAGAATTTTATCCTCAACAATTTTCTGCTTATCTCTGACCCTATTCAAATCCTCTCTCAAGAGAGAGACATCCCCTCTCAAAGCGCCCACTTGATCTGTGAGATCCAATATGGCAGAGTTGCAGGTTTTTATAGAGTCAAGGATCTCTCTAAGCATAGCTTTTTCTCCCCCACCTCCTGCCTCTTCCCCCTCCTGTTCTTCACCCTCTAGCACTGCAAATCTAGACCCCTGTGATCTATTTTTGGGGTCCTGACCCTCATATTCAGGATTTTTCTGTGTTGTCAAACCGGTGCGTGTTTTCACTGAGGGGGACTTCCATAATTTGTCTAGTTTCGTAGAGTTATCCCCTTTGAACCCTCCTTTCTCTTTCTCCCTAGGTGATGTTGTACCTAGGGATTTTCTTGATGTATTTTTAGGTGGCATCATAAAAGGTCTATAACCACTACTGCCAATCCCCTTGTAATACTATCACAGCAAATGTTACAAATTAACAATATTTGACAATATTTGATACCAGGCTGATGACAGTAAAATTATAACACCTACACAACTCAAATGGCAAGTAACCAAAAAAATGTCTCACAAACTCGTTATTGTCTCATAAAAAAGAGACATTTGAAGATTATATAACGGAGACACAATAAAGGAAATGGTAAGCCGCTAAAGGATTTCTGTACAATCCCTACTAATATCCACACAGCCTAAGACAGTAATTAGGCGAGAGTTAGTATGAAACTGAAGTCCATGTATTGCAAGCTGGTTAGTAACAGATGAATGACGACGGAGAAGCAGTTCCTCGTAGATGAAGTTAGGTTAGAAGAAAAAAAAAGTTTTAAAGCCAATATTAAATTAGCAAAGCAGCCAGACTCAGTTAGTACCAGTTAGTAGCACATATTAGTAGCACATGAAGCACAGCAGAGGGGAAAACCATAACCAGATACATCTCACCCATCCTGTAGAAAGGCTCCAGAAGACTCCAGCAATCAGCAGTCACATAGCGGGGGAAGGTACAAACCAGGCACGGGAAAACTAAAGGATCCGATTCCTGACCACGCCGACACCACGGAGAACGCCCAGGCCGCACCACCTCAGCAGCGACACCCTGAGCTCACTTCGAACCAGGTCAGTGCATCTTCCGAGACCAAGATCCAGCCAGACATCCTGCCTTCTTAATGTACCTCCAGCTATCCACTTCCATGCGCACGGAGCAGGGAGCCCATCTGATGGAAATCGGTGACCGCACACAGCTGCAGCAAAGCGGCCCCCGGATAGCCGACCAGCAACGGAGGAGAGACAACAGCACCGGGAACCGGGAACCTCTGTGCACCGGAAAGCCTCTGCACACACGTCCGCCCGTCCCAGCAAGGGAGCCGCGGAAGCCGAGGAGTCAACAATCAGAGTCCTCCATTGTCCCGGGTCCAGCGTACGGCAACCCGGTCAGCAGGGGAGAGCAGGGAAGGTTGGCAGGGCGGCTGTGCAGCGCGACGTGTCTACGTCATGCCGTTACGCCTCGATGGAATCTTCTGACGCTTACTACTTTTTCATAATGCAGCGTACAGAGCCATGAAAGGTAGAATTTTTTGCAGGACAAAATGTCGTTTTTCGTTGCTACCATTTTGGGGACTGTATGACCTATTGATGACTTCTTATAAAACTGTTTATCTGTTGCAAAATAGATAAAAAGTAGTGATTCGGACATTTGACCAGTATTTTCTCTTTTGTGTCTTCGTGATACCTAACATTTTGTTTGTTGATTTATTTTTATATTTTAAAGAAAGAGGTTTATTTAAACTTTTATTTATTTATTTATTTTACAGTTTTCACCTCCCTTGGGTAATTTAAACCTAATGGGTCTGTTTGTTCCTACCATATACTGGCAGCTTAATTATACATCTGTAAAAATGTGCCTCCGGAACTTTGTTACAGATCTACTTACATGTCAGATCTTGGAGTCTTGTATAGGCAACAGTCTGTCATGGTTACAGATTGTCGCTCCCCAGTGATGTCACAGGAAGTACCATCTGAGCCACCCACTTTTACTTCCCTTTACCAGCATTGCCATAGGCATTTACTGGGTGTTAGCCATGGCACTTTACTGCTGTTGGCATTTCTTCTGTTGCATGGTAATTTAAAGAGACGTTTCTTGGGTCAACAGAAAATAATATATTTATTAATAAAGTTTTGTGTTTAAGGAAATCTGCCATCAAAATCGAGTATGACAAACAAGGGACACGTAGTCATGGATCCAGGCACTGTGACTGTGGCAATCTTGTTTAACATCAACTTTTATAAATATGCCAATGAGACTGAGGGGCTCCTCTGGGTTTTACCAGAGGCCTCCCTTTGACAGATTCAAAGGCTGTTACCCTGTCTCGCCCTTTCTCCTCCCCTCTGTGTGATGTAATCTCACTGCAGCAAAGAAAGTTTCAGTACATGGTGATAGGGGGGAAGTGCTCCTTACATAGTAACACCCTCCCCCCAGAGCCCTTATGGCTTATTTTCATAATTTTAAAGTTGGATTTTGGAAGAAGAATATAATATACTAGTTGTAGATTACGGCATTGCCCCTGATGGTAAATAACTGCTCTTAGCTATAACAAAATAGAATAGGTTACCAAAAGATGTATCTATTTCTCTCTCAGATTTTCTGTGAACATTTCTGTCTCTAAGTATCTCTGACTTTCTCTGTCTGTGTCTATCTGTCTCTGTCTCCGACTGTGTCTGTCCCCACTGTGACTGTCCCCAACTGTATCTGTCTCCGACTGTGTCTGTCTCTAACCATTTCCGTCTCTGAGTGTCTCTGACTTACTCTGTCTGTGTCTCTGACTGTCTCTGTTTCTGTCTGTCTTTGATTGTCTCTGTCTCTGACTGTTTACGACTGTCTCTGTCTGCCTCTGTCTGTTTCTGACTGTGACTGTCTCTGATCGTCTACGTATTTGTCTATGACTGTCATTTTGTTGATGGGATGATTTAAGTCTCTGAAGGCAGAACTGTTTTAGTTGCACATGGCAACCAATCTGAGCTCAAGTTTCATTTTCCCACAGGTAATTATAAAATTACAGCTGATCGGGAACAGTTTTACTTTAGATATTTCTAATAAATCTCCCCCTATCTCTGTAACCCTATCCATCTTACCTCACATGTGAGCTGTCTTATACTCATTGCCTATAGTAACCAATCAAATTCAGAGCTCATATTAATGACCTGTGGCAACCAACCACGGCTCAGCTTCTTACTGCTACAGCAGCAGCAGACAATGACTCCTGTATATGTTGGTTAAGTGTATTTTGGAAAGTGTGGGGTGAAAATTTCAGCTCAAAACCTAGTCTATGACATTCTCTAAGAGCGGCTGTGCAAAATTTGGTAAAGAAATTCAGATTTCTTTAGCAGACATACATACACACACACATATACTCAGCTTTATACATTAGATATAAGAAGATTACCACAGTCACGGTACTTTGATCTATGAGTAAGTGTCCCTTGTTTATCATGCTCGGTTTTGATGGTAAATTTGTAATGATTTTTAATTTAATATTTCCATATATCAGGCTATATTTAATAAAAAAAAGTACTATTGCAAGCAATTCTCACTATAAATAATAGTTTTTCCAAAAGGGATATCTATGCCCCATCTATGTCACGTATAGCATTACAATTAAAGATACTACTTTTAAGCATTTTGTAAATCATGGAAATTGTGAAAAAAATTATCGAAAGGTTGTACAGTCCCCAAAATTCTGGGAATGAAAACTTCAGCTTGCCCCACAAAAAATAAGACACAGGTCTGTACACCGAAGTATAAAAAAGTTATTGGCATCAGAATATAGCGTAACAAAGATATTTTTTTTTGTACAAAGAGTTTTAATTTTTTTATTTTGTATTGTGATCGTACCAACCCAAACATAATGTGGGGGTGTCATTTGGACCACATAGTGTATGCTGCAAAAACAGTGCCCACAGGGCGCAAATGGGATTTTTTTTTTGTCAATTTCACCACATTTGGAATTTTTTTCACACTTCCCAGTACAGGGCATGAAATATTAAATACTAATACAAATATTAAATGAAATTTGTTACGCAGAAAAGAAGCTCTGTACACAGAAAAATAAAAAGAAAGTTATATGGATTTTTAAAGGAGGGGAACAAAATATGGAAATACAAAAAAGGTAAAAGTACATTGGCTTTTTTTTTAATATAAAATGCCTCATACTGTTGAAGCTCTTTAAAAAAAATTGTTTTGAACAACAATTTACAGTGGAAAATGCTTTAGAAGCTGGATCCCTTCTAGTGTATCTACATAGCATATATAGTAGCTGAGAGCAGTGTCGGCTGTCACTGTATTCTCATCATCTTATAATACACGGGGCTTTCTTACTTAGTTACAAAATAGCCATGAACAGCCCCGATTTATAAGTGTCATTTTTTATCACGAAGACTTTTGTATTGTGGATATTTATCAGTTGTAAAATTCGCTATATTTCATGTTCATTGTGATCAATACTCTTTGAAAGAAATATTCCGTTTTCCACCTTCCACATGGAAATGTTTGAGAGATTATTTATGAGGCGACTGACAACAGGAGAAGAACTTGTGAAGCAGCTTCTCGGTGCACACTAATGAATGCCGGCAGACCTTGGGGTGGGATTGAACTGGGGTTAAGATATGTAACAGGAGTCCCCACCTATGTGGGGAGTATTATACTGATACCTTTATATGTGGAAGAAGGGTCTTTAGGTTACCTCTGTCGCTCATAAATTTAGGCGCTGAACTATAAACAGCATCTGCAATCTGTTGATGGTGAGAATCTGCACAGACGCTAGAATGCGCGTCGGGGTAGCAGCTCATCTTGCATGTGAATAAAGGTATGTACATTCCCCAAAAATAAGACCTAGTGCAATTTTTTTCAAGCTTAGAAATATAAGGTCACTCCTGAAAATACGACCTAGTGGCCGTCATATCTACAGCTCCCCCTGTGCCATCCATTAGTATTAGTAGATCATTTAGATACTTCAAGAGGTTGTGACACGGGGGAAGAAAAACACTTGTGTTTCAAATGCGCTACTACCCAGACAAAAAAGGCTCATTGAAGGAAAGTGCTATTGCTAAAGGTGGGGGATTGGGGCAATGATTCTAATAGAAATGGAGTCACAAGGAATTTAGAGTTTGGAGAGTTATATGGATGTTAGAGAAGTTGTTGCCATGATGGTCCTTAAATGAAAAAAATTAGCCTTTTGTGTATAAATGCGGGGATCATTAAATGTACCATAGATGTATGTATGTATGCGATGACATGACTTCAGTATGTATAGTTGATTTTACTGTATGTTCCGCAATAAATGTGAATTCATGTTCATGGAACAATAAGACATCCCCTAAAATAAGACCTACTGCCTCCATAGGAACAATTTATCTTTATTTTTTATCCTGTTTTTTCTGTCTTTTTTTAGACATTTTCTTGCACATTGCAATTTTTGCACCTTTATGGGGACATTTTAAAATTTGCACCGAAGTCTGCCAGACATTTGTTTTTCGTCAGTAAGACACATTTATCTTCTATTCCAGATTTGCTAAATGTCGCAAATGACAATTATCATTTCAGATTGTCTAAAATTTGCCAATCTCCATATTTTGGAGAAAAAAAAAACTCCGGACAAAACCATACTTAAGGAAAACTTAGAAAATTGAAAGAAGTGACTTGAGACATTTGTGTGACATTTTTGATACATTTGTAACAAATGTCCCAAAATGATCTGAAAAAAATCCCCCATTTAACACAAGGAAAAAGTGAGATTGATAAAAAGACAGGCAAAAACAAGCCAAAGAAAACAAAGATAAGATAAATGACGCCCACTGTCTTATTATCGGGGGAACACGGTATGGTTTAGTGTCATTTAGCGGTTTTTTGGTTAATTTTGCATTATTGTACTTTATTATGTGTAAATTCAACCCTTGATGTTTATGCAATGTAAGGGGTTGTGTAATTGGTTGACTCTGCCTGTACATGTGGTCCTCGGGTTACGTACAGGTACCGTAGGTTTGGTGAATTGTATGTAAGTCAGAACTGTACATTTTGTAACCACAGCCAATTTTGTTTGGTTTCTGTGACAACTGGATTTTAAAAATGGATTGTCATAACCAGGGTGAGCAATAAAGCTTAATAGTAGACACCTTTGATAATTGTTATAGCTGTTTATTGTAGCCTAAGGATAAAGTACAGTAAATTACCAATTACCAGAGGTCCGTTTGTAACTAGGGGTCGTCTGTAAGTCAGTGTTATTAAGTAGGGGACTGCCTGTATATTAAAAAAAAAATTCTTTAGGTGTTTAGGTGGTTTTTTTTTTTAAGAAATATTTTATTGTTGTTTGTTTAAAGCAAACAAATAAAATCATTCTTTCATCATGATTTTTTGATGGGGTTTGAGTTGTGTTTTCTAACTTCCCAGCATGTTCTTTGTAGGTCTATTAATCTATTGATAGTAACTACATTGACATTGATCAGCTCCATGATCAGAATCACTCTCACTTTTGTGTGTGTTGCTTTCTATAATAATAATCAGGAAGGTGTAACTAGGATTCAGCTGTAAAGACAGTCCCCGGGTTACGTACAAGATAGGTTTATTCTTAAGTTGAATTTGTATGTAAGTCTAAACTGTATATTTCATAATTGCAGTTCCAAACAAACATTGACAATTGGAGTTTCAAAATTTTTTGCTGTAGTGGGACCAAGGATTATCAATAAAGCTTCATTACAGACACCTTACAGCTGATCATTGCAGCCTGGGACTGGGCCTCTAGGAAAGAATCCACCAAAGATCACAGTGGGCAGAGAGGTCTGTCTGTAAGTCGGGTTTTCTTTAAGTAAGGGACTGCCTGTAGATAAGGTTCACTATGTGACTTCATATATTTTTCAGTCTGATTAAAATGAAAGGGAACCTCTCTGGGGATGTATGCTGCCCTGGGAGAGTAGGCTATGATAGAGAGAAAGTAGTGATAAATAGGTTTATATGACTTGGAAGAGGATAAGGTAAATAACCTAGTGAACCCTAACAACTCATAGGGGTAACAGTCCTGCCATGTTGAGTCCTGCTTACCCTTACACAAGCTAAATGGCAGCTTTCCCTTTATTGCTATTACATCTACATGTCTACACAGTATTGTATTGTCTAACTATGGTCTATCTCATACCTTTAAATTCTATTAATACAATAACTAATTTAGACATTACATTGCTATTACAGAAGGCAATGTGTGACTTGTAAGAATCCCTGTGACATGACACTGGCTTCTGTTCTGAAAGCACTAGAGGCTCAGTTTTCCATTTCCCATCGTGGAAAGTAAATTGCGTACTCCTTTCCCATGATTCCTTGTGGACCATGCACGGCCTTTACAAGCCTTTAGGAGGCTTGTAAAGGCAGTCTCAAGGATCCTCTTTTATGTACTGGACTTAGAAAGTTGCAGAATATCAACTGATGGGTTTACTTCAAGGTACAAAACAAAATGGGAAGTAATATTATATGATAGATATCCTTTGTGCATTCATTTCTCATGCCTTTTTTATTATTTTTTTCTTTCTTTCTGAATGTCTATTTTTACTAAGTGTTTTGGCACATGACGGTGCAATACCTCTTTATCTCTACTAGAGGGCAGCAGAGCTCTTCAGTACAGTAACTAATAAGCCACATTTACATCCATACTGAAATTCCATTTCCAGTAAGTCATGGAAATACATATTGTAAGATTATTCTTATGTTCGTACTTAATGTAAATAAATAAGGAAGTAAATAATAAGTGAATTTCAGCGCCGCTGAGCTACTGCAGGCAATAATGAAGATGTTTCTGCCTAAAAGAACTGCTTGAGAACACAAAATGTAGTTTTCTTCCCGTTTCTACAAACAGAAGTCATAAAATGTATGTGCTACCGCATATTTAAATAGTTAGACTAATTAGTTTATGAGTTCATTTCATATATTAAATGTAAAAAAAAATATCCAAAAAAATGACAAAAATTACTAAAGCTTAAATTGTATATTACAAGACTGTGTAGCATTGCAATAAAAAAAAGTTTAGTAGTGATGTAGACTAGGAGGAGAGGGTAAGAGGGAGAGAAGAAGGTGGGTTTAAAGATTACTGAAAAGAAAATTACTGAAAACATTGTAAAACATCATCTTAAAATATATAGAGGAAACATATGGAGGTACAATGGGAGTAAGAAGAGCCTTTGAAACCTTTTCTCTAAGTCTTCTGGTAGGTAGTACATTTATTTCTACAAAACAAATACGAAACACAAGTATCCAATATCTATTTACTCTATGAATCTATATATCTACACAATATTTGATTGTCTAACTATGGTAGTTATCTCATATCTTTAAAAGCTGAAAAATGCCAGTATATTCTATTCATACAATAACTTATGTAAATGTTTTATAAATAAAGTTATTGTAAAACTAAATGTTTTACAATAACTTTATTTATAAAACATTTAAATGAATTATTGTATGAATAGAATATACTGGCATTTATCTTATTCAAACACATTTATATTTCACATCCAGATCATTTTTGATATTGTGAAGACAATATGATGATCTATAGTCTAATAATTCATTTAGACTTTTGGCTTGGGGCTGCTGTATGAACACTTATCTTAATAGAAACACTTTCTCTTTTAAAATGAAAGTTGGATAGGTCAACTGTATACCTATTGAATCCATATATTCACTAATCCATATATATAATTTTTTTTCATATACATTCTTTACAAACATGTTTCCAAACATCATTTATAAATTATAGCATGTAATATACACATTAAAATTCTCATCTATTAATCACTTAATGCATAAAACCCAATACAGTTCTAATTAAACATAAAACATAACGACACAATTTCACTCAAATTTATGAAAAATATTAATATTGAACACGCTTATTAAAAGAGTATAAACAAAATGTACAAGTAATGTGGCCGACATTGATAAAACTTACAACTGGGTGAATCATATATACTGTATGTTGGTATTTACATTTCTGTAATTCTAAGCATATAAAATAAAATAAAATGATAGTAATAATAATAATACTATGACTAAATTCACAGATCTTTAGCTTTTTTTTTTTTATTCACCCCAAAATTTAATTTATTGAAAAAGGATGCGGATGAGCACCAGCAGAGCAACAAGTGTAGTAGAGCACAAAACGGCTATAAAATAAAGCATATCGGTGAGTTTCAGTAAGCAGTGAGTTTTCTTTCTTTAAGAAAGTTTTCTTTTTTAAACTTTACATTGATGCTGTGTTCGAAAAAAATGGAATGGTTATTTACATGGAGTAGAGAGCTAGAGCGATAATGATAAACAGGATAGATAAAAGATGCACGGATAGAAATGGAATATATAGATAACTATATAGTTGATTGATAGATAGATAGAAATAGAGATAGATAGATGCTGCTATGCACATAGCTGGAAATCTGCTACAAAGATACATACATAGTAGATATATTCCAATTACAGGGAATCCCCTACTTAAGAACACCTGACTTACATATGACCCCTAGTTCCAAACGGACCTCTGGTAAAAGGTAATTTACTGTACTTTAGCCTTAGGCTACAATAAGCAGCTATAACAGATATCACATGTATCTGCAATGAAGCTTTATTGTTAATCTTGGTTCTTATGATAATCCAACATTTTTAAAATCCAATTGTCACACAGACCAAAAATTTTTTGCTGGGGTTACAATTATAAAATATACAGTTCTGACTTACATACAAATTCAACTTAAGAACAAACCTACAGAACCTATCTTGGACTGCCTGTACATAGATAAATTTACTATGGATATATGGATAAATACATGGTTGTTTTACAGATCAGATATGGAATAGATAGATAGATAGATAGATAGATAGATAGATAGATAGATACAAGATATGTACTTTGACAGATTTGGGATGGATAAATAGATGGATATGAAATAGATGGATTGATGAACACGAATCGGACATGTTGCAGATTTTGTTGCAGAAATTTCTGATTCCTCCCAACTAATCTAACAGGAACTCACAGGAAATAAGTATGTGCCGAAGAAACAGCTCCATTTAGATGAATCAAAGGGATTTCCAGTTGCTAAAATTTCTGCAACAAATCTGCAGTTCCTTCCAACAGGTGCTTTACATTTTCTCAGTTCTGTTCTTACTCTCTCATTAAATGGTATCATTACTCTGGCACAAGTAACAGAGACATACCCTCATGCTACTTCTTGCACAGTAACTGCCACAAATTGTTGGAGACAACGTAGGCTATAAATGTTTATGTGATGTGGCCCTGGGGACCACAGCCCATGTTTGATGTCAAATATTAAATGCACTTCATGTTCCGTCTTGAATGAGGCTTCTGGCTTGCTGCTTTGGCAAATGTTGCACATTATATTAATTAGGAAAGTCGTATGTTTCACAAACATTTCAGCTAATTCTTGGTTCCTTTGAGCTTTTACCTAATATGTTCAAAATAATGAACCAGATAACCCGTCAGAGCGGGGCGAGGCAAGACTGTTATTAACCTTCCAGTTATTACACAAGGGTGTGGAGCAAATTTCGATATGAAAAACAGCTGTCCTATTACCAGAGGCATAGCTAGAACTTTCTTTACCCAGGACAACATGCCGTTGGCTTTTCCCGTGGTATACAGATGTGAAAAAGTTTAACCTGAGTACTCGGTTGCCTTAATCTTAAATTTACATATAGCAAGTTGACATGTACTACACATATGTGCCCCTTTCACACGACCGTATATGATGGCTGTATGTTAGCCATATGAACAGCAGCTTGCATATGGCCACCATAGCCCCATATCAGGTTATCTGTGGCAAAAAGATAGAGTATGCCCAGCTCGGTATGTACGGCTTGGCAGCACATTTTGCTATGGAGAGATCACCCTTCACCTCTCCAGCCAAACATATGCTATACCCAGGTCCCAGCCCCATCACGGAATACGTTCATGTGAAAGCAGCCTAACCAGTTAAGGCCGACTGCATCAGAACTTGCTCCCGTCCATGGAAACAGGACCCTGTGCTGGTCAGATCCTAAGGACCAAGCACTGTGAAATGTATGGGAGTCCTCGCATCATAGGGAATTTTCATGCAAGGAGTCTGCTAGCTGAATGGCAGCGCCAACATTGTTGCAGTTGTCGTAGTGTTGGAGCAACTGTTCATCCGGCCGGCAGGGACTCCTTAGCTGGAAGGGACTGTGCATGTTTATGTGCAATTGCCTTGGTGTCAAGTTAACGTATAGTGGCTTGTTGACCCCCGGTGCCGAAGACACAGGGCACATGCGAATTAACATTCAGAAAGTTCCTACTCAAAAGGTTAGAAGGCACAATGTTTACATAAGTCATTTCTAAATAATATTTTGGTCAGTTTTTTGGTTATTGTTTAACTTATCCAGTAAATGTGAGCAAAATAAAGCATCTTTTATTCAGATTTTGCCTCACTTCTCGTCAGCGCCTGCATGTTTCATAGAAAAATAAGGACATCTCTTGTCCAAGTAGCTTGCAAAATGAATCTCATATTCAGCAGATCAGTTCCACAATGAAAATACAATTATCTGTGGCCAGCAACCTGCTGGCATCTCATCCGAAATGACACTATTCCATAGCTGTCAGATGATACCACTTCCAATAAGGTTCTTAGCTGGATACTGAGTAGTTGATACTGAATATTTATGGAAAAAGGAAAGTACAGAACATCAGTACCAATAGCAATCGTGGTGATCGTACATAGGGAATAATTATCCTAAGTAAAAACTTTAATACATCAATGTCTGTCAACAGTTGAATCACTATATTGTAGCCATGTACTTCATGTGACTTTATTGTGAACTGTTATAGCCGTGCGTTCAGATTTTATGGTTTAAAGAGTAATTTATTATCCTTGCTCTCAGCAACACAGTACAAAACAGATGACTGTGAGTGAAATCCACCGTATGTACAAAGTGTTGACAAGTTAACATAAAAATCTTGTATGTATAACGTTGGGCACCCAGACAGTGGATTAATAATTGCTTGAATTTTTACAATTATTCCCTGTGAGAACTCTTAGTGCTATAATGTCATTATGAAATTATGGCAGAGATTGAAAGCTTAGCCTACTACACAGGTATCACATCTGAAACCCACTTTGGGGTCTGCTGTGGATTGCCCGGAGCCATTATGGAAAGTTTTGTTCCTCCTCCATCCTTAAAGGAAACTTACCACTTTAAAATGACACTTATAACCCACAAATACCTTGCACCAGCTCAGGGTGAGCTGATACCGGAGCATATCTTGACTATTTGCAGAAACCGCTGTATTCCGTGTAAAACTGTTTTATTCATTATATTAACCCCCCCCCCCATCGGCGCACCATGATTTATCTGTGCGCACCATGCTCGCAGCCGTTCGAAGCCGGTCGCGATAAAAATTTGATGTTGCGTAGGTGCGAGTGTGCCCGACAGCTTGGTCACCATATTTTGATAACTTTAACCTTTTTATTCCTAAATCTAAAGAGCATTGTATAGGCTTGCTTTTGCAGGATAAGATAGCATTTTGTTGGTACTTATTTGAGGTACATAAAACTTTTGTACTAGTTATGTATTTTGCCATAGTTTAAAAAAAAATGTTATGCCCTCCAAAGTATGGGTATAATGACATAATACCTTCTAGGAAGGAATATAAGGATGGGATTTTGTGGGTTTTTTTAATTACAGGAGGTCCCCTACTTAAGAAGCCTTCACTTACAGACGACCTCTAGTTACAAACAGACCTCTGGATATTAGTAATTTACTGTACTTTAGCTCTAGGCTACAATAAACAGCTATAACAGTTATTAAAGGTGTCTGTAATGAAGCTTTAGTGTTAATACTTGTTCTTATGACAGCCCAACATTTTTCAAATCCAATTATCACAGAGACCAAAAAATTCTGGCTGGGGCTACAATTATAAAATATACAGTTCCGACTTACATGCATATTCAACTTAAGAACAAACCTAAAGAATCTATCTTGTACGTAACTCGGGGACTGCCTGTATTCATTTTTTTACACAATTTATTTTTATTTATGCGTAAAAGGACGATGCAACAGGGGCCATTCTGTGTATAACAACCAGTCTCCTGCAGAAGATCATGATGGTACACTCACAGTACTAATGCAAGAATACCTGTCCTATGTTGTTAACAGGTTAATAATAGGTTATAGATACAGTTGGCGACAGAGCCTAACACTGTTTGCTTCGGGATGATACTAAATAAATAAAAGAGAGAGGAGATGAGTGAGGAGGAGGAGGCATCGAGGAGACTAAGACACAGGTTGGTGCAGCTGCCCCACAAGTCCACACATTGCTGACAGGGAGCCAGGTAATGTGGAATAACTTTTTATAAAGAAATGAAATGATTCAGAATGCAAATGCATTTCTTAAAATCAATATAGCATAGGCCAGTGATGGCTAACCTTTTAGTGACCGAGTGCCCAAACTACAACCAAGACCCACTTATTTATCGCAAAGTGCCAACACAGAAATTTAAATTGTGATATATGCTCTGTGCTCTGCACAGCTTTCATTCATCTCAACACCCTGAGGACACCAATAAAGCAGAAAATAGAAGGAATTTGGATGAACATTGTAGCTTCCCTCCAGGGTCCCATAAACAGGAAGAATTGTCAGGGCCGGAGCAGGAGCTACAATGATAATCTAGATCTGTCCTCACCTTCCCACTCCTCCAGTAGTCCCAGGTAGTGTTGTCACTTTAAAATAGCTCCGTGCACAGCAAGTCCTGGGCTGTGTGGGACAGTGGGAAGATACCTGGAGTCCTCTCTGGTGATGGCCTGAGTGCCCACAGAAAGGGCTCTAAGTGCCACCTCTGGCACCCGTGCCATAGGTTAGCCACCACTGGCATAGGCCATTGGGACCTGTCACAAGCTAAAAATGACATTCCTGGTGACAGGTTCGCTTTAAGGAGATAAGTTCAGGAGGAGAAGTGGCACTCACCATCAGACAGAGATGTAGCAGGACCTCGATATGTGGCTGATTAATAAGCGAAATATTAAACAGGAGCCAAGAAGAGACACATTATTTTGTTAAGAACTGGTACAATGAGTAAAAGAAATATCAGACCTTTGTTCTCTTTTGAAATTGGACTAGTTGTATTATTCATATACAGTAAAGGAAATCTACCACTAGGGTAGACAAGATTTAAACCAAATACTGTACTCTTACTTTGGGGCCTGCTGTCCTGGACGCAGCTAATTAGCATGCGTAAAAGTACATTTTTTTCCGGAATAAAGGTGGTTTTAGAACTATTGAAGATATGTCCTGAAGTCCAGGAGAGCAGACCCACAAATAAGTGTATTTGGTTTATATCTTGTCTACCCTAGTGATAGATTTCCTTTAAGAAAATTGAATAGCAAAACTAAATGAAGAAAACATGCTAAAACATAATCAACATATTCAAGAAACTGTAATATATCTTCCTACAGATACTAAAAAGACTCATTGCCATAAGATCCTCATGCAAGCCATGAAGCTCTTATTCCAAGAATGCAATATAATGGCTCAAGTTTAAAACTGATCGTTTTTAATGAGCGGGTTCTTGAATTGAAACTTAAAGTCCACTATAATATTGCCAAAATAGCGTCACTTCATTCAGGATGATATGAAATGCTAGTATATGAAATGAGGTGTATGAAATGCTGGCTTAGGATTGGCGCTAAATGAGCAGATTCAGAGTCACTTTTGTATTATGAGTAAGTAGGGAGGAGTATAAGGACGATTGTAAGACTAAGAAAAGTACAGAAAGTATAGATTTCATTATATACTAAATGAAAATAATCTGATGAGGGGTTTCTTTTTTAAAAAAATATTTCTGACCTATGCTTAGGATGTCATCAAAAGTAGTTCATTAGGGCTTCAACACCTTACAAAATCCCACCATTCAGATATTGACAAAAGCCACCTGCACCGAAACTAACCCAACTAATGGAGCTTGATGCACAGCGCCCTAATTTCATAGTGGCTGAGGAGGCTAAGAAACTGGCCTGAAACCGTAGGACACACCCACAATATACTAATAATAATAATTATTGTTATTATTATTTATTTATATAGTGCACACAGACTCCGCAGCGCTACACAGAGCTTGCCAAATCAGTCCCTGTCCCCAATGAGGCTCACAATCTAATCAACCTACCAGTATTTTTTTGGAGTGTGAGAGGAAAACGGAGGACCCATAGGAAACCCACGCAAACACAGAGAGAACGTACAAACTCTTTGTAGATGTTGACCTGGGTGTAAACTAATGCCATATAGTATAACATAAACTTCTGAAGAAGAGGAAGAACTCACCATCCAAATGTCTGATTTATTGATAATATTCCATGATACAGAGAGGATTAGAATTGGTCATGTCTATGGCAACTGGCCATTTTGTGCTACATGCGCTTCGTCTACATGTGCTTTCATGGCCAAACAAATCGCATGTATTGCAAAACGGCCAATTGTCGTAGAAATGACCAGTTTTAATTATCCTCTCTGTGTATTATCAATACAGAATACACTTTACATTCTTTGTATCTTTGTATGTTCTGTATTTTCTATTCTATTTTATCTTTATTTTCTAATTGTAGATATTTTTGTATTTTCTCTCCATAATGATGGGGGCAGCAATCTTGCCTAAGATGCAGAGCAGCACAGCCTTGCAGTGCAGGGGTCTTGGGTTCAAGTCCCCTCCAGGTCAACATCTGCAAATAGTTAATATTTGTGTGGGTTTCCTTCAGGTCCTCGGGTTTCCTCCCACACTCGAAAAACATAATGGTAGGTTGATTAGCTTGTGAGCCCCATGGGGACATGGACCGATTTGGCAGCTCTGTGTGCACTATATAAATAAAGGAATTATTAATTATTATCTTATAACAGCGATTAGTACTATACTTACAGCAGCCTCATGACATTTGGCAGCAATATTCTGGAGAGACCTTATGGAAAACTATGCAGAGTTTTCTAGGTGGAGGGGAGAATGGATAACCTGTGACATTGTCTGGAGTGGAAGCAATTATGTTTTTTTTTGTTCTTTTGTAATCCTGTCCGTGATATAAATTAGGGGACTGCTGCAAATAAAAGCCCCCCTATTGTCAAACTGTCATTGGGCCTGGTGAAAATTGCTGGATAATTTACTATTCAATATACAAATGACCTGTAATAATACATTTTAAAATAATATTTTAACATAAAAAGTTGGGTTAACCAAAGGGCATTTTTGTTGCATATTGGGGCTTCTTTACTGAGGGTCCATGGATTGCATTTCCGGCGGACCATTAGGGATTTGCGCCGCTGTGACAGGGATTTACAAGGGATTGCAATTTGATTTTGGTGCAGCAGCACCGGCTTTCATGCAACAGAAATCTGGGGGCCGTTGGTCGATCAGACTGATTCGGACTGAGCGCTGGATTAAATATTCAAATTGTGTCGCATCCAATGCACTTACATGCACCATGAAGAAGGTGAACTCTGTCGGACCTGAGCGGGGAAGCGACACATGCAGGATATCGGTCGCACAATCTTAGTGAATCGCGGCACAGTGCATTGGAGTCGGACAACGCACTTTCGGGGATCTCCAGTGGGCCGGGTAAGTAAATGTCCCCCATTGTCTTTAATTTGACCAAGTGTCATTTTAACAGACAGAAATAAATCTTAACTTTGGACTAAAAATCTTCTGATAAATGGGAGAATGTGATCCATCCATCGTTTTTCAACCTGTTGGGCATATTTCAATTAATGTCACTGAACTTTATGCACAATTACTTAAAATGAAGATAACAACCATGATTTACTTCACAATAGCTATTTGGCAACAATGGTTTAATAATATAAAATGTTTACTAATCTCTAGACAAGTCAGTTTCCAGAATAACACGGGAAGCCTGCTGGGCTCTTGATTCTTCAACTGCCAATAGAAATACAGTAGATAGCACTTTGTGGAACTTTCTTATTTGAGAAGTTTAAAGTATATGCACTTCTGTTGCTTTATTCACAATCTATACATTTTTTTTTATTTTCTATGTACTCCTGCCAATGAAAAATGTATTGATCAATAATATCTTGTACTGGTTGTTAGGATTTACAGTACTTTTATCCCGAAAAGCTGTCATTTTATTAAATGCAACTATAAATTAGTGAATGTTCATATTTCAGAGAAGCTGGTTACATTATTCAAAGCTTCGATCGATAAGGTAAACAGAACAAGTTATTGTGTAAAGGCTTAAATTTACAGCTGGATCTTTTAAATTAAAGTTCAATAAGCCTGGTGGTTGGAACTTTTCCCAATATCAGTACGCAGCATGCTTTTCCTTTGTCTAATGAGTTACAAAAAAAGTGTGCAACTTTAATGAAGGGAAAAAACTATGTTATGACTCTACTGTGTGCATTATACAAGGCTGACACTTCTACTCACAATCTATGGGGAAAGCTCCAAAACAGTGTAGTTACATAAATTTAACCTCTTTGCCCCTCTCCATTTCACCCTGTCTACATTGACTTGTATTCACACCTTTACTATTTGGCAGTATTTTATTAAACAAAGTAGGAAAATGTCTTTTTTTACAATACAGGCGGCCCCCTACTTAAGAACAGCCGACTTACAGACGACCCCTAGTTACAAACTCTGCATGTTGGTAATTTACTGTACTTAAGTCCTAGGCTACAATGATCAGCTGTAACAGTTATCACAGGTGTCTGTAATTAAGATTTATTGTTAATTCTGGTTCTTATGACAATCCAACATTTAAGAAATTCAGTTGTCGCAGAGACCAAAAAATATTTGGCTGAGGTTACAATTCTAAAATATACAGTTCCAACTTACATACAAATTCAACTTAAGAACAAACCTACAGAACCTATTGGGGGTCATTTACTAAGGGCCCGATTCACATTTTCCCGACGTGTTACCCGAATATTTCCGATTTGCGCCGATTGTACCTGAATTGCCCCGGGATTTTGGCGCACGCGATCGGATTGTGGCGCATCGGCGCCGGCATGCGCGCGATGGAAATCGGGGGGCGTGGCCGAACGAAAACCCGACGTATTCGGAAAAACCGCCGCATTTAAAAACCGAAAAAGTGTCACTTGCGAAGCGCTTACCTTCACCTGGTCCGAGGTGGTGCATTCCGGCGCGTTCAGAAGATTTTCAGCGCAGCAGCGCCACCTGGTGGACGGTGGAGGAACTACCTTCATAAATCCCTGCCGGACCCGAATGCAGAGCAGAGAACGCGCCGCTGGATCGCGAATGGGCCGGGTAAGTAAATCTGCCCCATTGTGTCTACGTAACCCGGGGACTGCCTGTAGTTTTATATTTTTGTTATAATATTGTATACCTGTAATAAAGCCTAATGGATTGTCATGGGATTGCCATGCCTTCCGATACAATATATTCATAAAAATGTAGCCACAATTTTGCTGACAAGAAGAAGATACCTATCGGAGGAGCAGCACACCGCAAGAGCGTCCCGATAAAATTCTTTTCTGCAAATCCTTGTATTCGTGGTTGTGCTCAAAGAACTCCTCCACTCACTGCATAGGTAAGAAATCAAAGTGAGAAAGCCAGGAAACAATCCCCAATCCAGGATAGTGAAAGACGATGAACACACCTCTCTTCACATCTCTATGTGGATTGTTCATACACTTAGATGTTTCAATCGTGCAACGTGCAAATCGCCCAAATCCACTAGGTAGAAAACATAGGCAACACCATAGTGTAGATTATCCAAGGGTATAATATCACTCTTTAAAATTATACTCACAAAAGTATTTTGTAAAAAGGCCTATAATTAATACATCTGTTAAACACGACAAACAATCCTAGCCCATATAGTATAGTATACATAGTATATTCATAGCTCAGAGTGTTATACACATACAGGCAGTCCCTGGGTTACGTACAAGATAGGTTCTGAAGGTTTGTTCTTTAGTTGAATTGTATGTAAGTCAGAACTGCATACTTTATAATTGTAGCTCCCTGCAAAACTTTTTGGGTCTCTACGACTATTGGATTTAAAAAATGTTGGCTTGTCATAAGAACCAGCATTTACAAGCCAGTGTGAGTGGCACTTCTGCCCTGCAGCTCTGGGGTCCTGAGTTCAAATCCCACCCAGGTCACCATCTCCAAAGAGTTTGTATGTTCTCTCCATGTTTCCTCTCCGGGTTTCCTCCGGGTACTCCGGTTGCCTCCCACACTCTAAAACATACTGTTAGGTTGTTTAGATTGTGAGCCCCATGGGTCATGGACCAATTTGACAAGCTCTGTGCAGCGCTGCGTAATCTGTGTGCACTATATAAATAAAGAATTATTATTATTATAACAATAAATCTTAATTACAGACACCTATGATAACTGTTACAGCTGTTCAATGTAGCCTAGGGCTAGAGTACAGTAAGTTACCACAATCTAGAGGTCCGTTTGTAACTAGGAGTCATCTGTAAGTCGGGTGTTCTTAAGTAGGGGACCGCCTGTAATTACAATATATACATACAGTGCTTTGCCAAAAAATGCTTAGAAAATTGTGCCAACAAAGAAAAGAATTTGGAAAGTAAGATGCAATTTTGAGGGCTAACCTTTGATCACTGCTGTGGGAAATACACATCCTAATCCCTAGTGGGATCATGACCTTATAATGTGCTTGCAATCTGACATGTTTTACACAACAACCATAGCAGCCAGATGTATGCAACTAGGCAGAGTATGTGGACCGAAACTAGCTGATGGCTTTTGGTGACTTTTATATAATACGATCAGAATTTTCAGATTATAGATCTATCTAACTAATAATCTAATAATATTATAGACATTTTCACTTAGATATAGCATTTCGTATTATGTATTATGTAATGTATTATGACCACAACATCTGAACCCAATAATTAGGAACAAACTTTTGGTTATAGAGCATATTTCTAATATTTTTTTAAGTTGTGGTGTTCATAAATTAATCCTCAAAAATTTGAAATCAGTAGTACAAATAAATATTTTGGACATTTTGTAGGAATAAAAAAATTATAACTGTGTAATATATCATATAAGATAAAACGGAGGAACAACTTCCTGTCTCCTCCTACCAGCAATGGGGCCACTGAGAATTAGGATAGTAGAGTAATCTGCTACAATAACTACAAACACTAATAGCTATAAATGCAGAATGCTAGTTATTAAATGGGCACAAGTAGTTTATCTTTAGTGTTTAGCCGAGCCTTTAACCTCTTGCCGCTGATAGACCTTTTCTGTTTTGTCTTTTCATTTTTCACACCCTACCTTCAAAAAAAACAAAATTTTTTTTTGGTTTTTCCATGTGCTGTATGTGGGCTAGTTTTCCGCATGAAATCTCAATAGTTGTGTAAAGTGAACCAGAACTACAAAGTTCGGGTCCATGAGGGACCTTGGAGGTTCAGGTTCATTATCTCGGCTTCACTCATCAACTGATGTGAGTCCAATGCGAGTCCAATGTGCCAATTAGACACACATCAATATAAGTATGAAAGTTTATTACTGGTATTTTTATTTTTTGTCTTCAAACAGGTCGACTTGGGACCCCAAAAAACAGGATCATAAAGACTTGTAGTTGGTTTAGGGTCTTAAATTGACCTAACAGGTCCTCTTTAATTATATTAACTGTTATATTTTATTTTACTTATGTGATTTTCTTTTAATTTTTAAGACAGATTTTTATGTAAAACAATATACTATAATAATTTATAAAAGAAAAAAATTAGTAATACTTTTGAACACTTCCATTTAGAATGTAAAATTACAAGCAAATTAGAGTTTTATCTGTAGCATGTCAAATGATCGGTGCCAAGAACCAACATTGTTCTAGATTTGACGCCTATTGCTCAGTTAAGATAAGGCAGTTGAGATAAGAAGATGCAATGTTTACTTAAAGGAAATCTACCATCAACAAAAAAACATGGACACTTACTCATAGATCCATGCACTTTGACTTCTTGTATTTTTTATCCTCAGCCTCCTTCCTCCAAATATCAACGCATACAATTATGCTAATGAGCCACTGGGTCCCATTACCAGGGTGCATTGTGCTATAGCATCACAGGCTGTTATATTGTGCAGCATCATTTCACCCCTCCCCCTTCTTGCTGTAATCTCACACGGTGGAAGGGGGAAGTGCTCCTGCACTGTGTAACAACCTGAGAAGCTACAGAACAGAGGGTCTGGTAAAGCAAATAATCAGCATCATTTAAAAAGTTGATTTTAAAATGAAGGAGGCCATATATAACAAATATAAGAAGATTACCACAGTCACGGTTACTGGATTAATGAGTAAGTGTCCTCTGTTTTTCATGCTTGATTTTGAATGTAAATTTCCTATAAGTGTATTCTGGTAAAGTCTTTTTATTGCCTGCGTAAGTTTTTAACTTATTCTTATTTTAAACCACACAAACAGAAACATCATAATCAGAATCCTTTGTGTTATATAATTCTTACTATACACTCATCAGAAGATTTGAAAAACACATCATTTTCTAAAAACACTTGCCTATAATTATGTCCCACACCTGCCTCTCAATAGTCTGAGAAAAATACACTTGACACAACATCTGAAAACTGTAGTTTCTCGCCACTTGACAGCAATGCTAGCGAATAATTAAAATATATACTTATAGAGCTGTCCTGTCCTTAAAACCGCCAAACATCCTCCTACTTCATCCGGTATCCACAATTCTGTTATGTATTAAGGCCCTGGCAGCAAGTACTGTTTATTGTACTTACAAAGTTAGGCTACATTCACACACATGTATGGGGGACGTATATACGGCCGACGTATATACGGCCGATATACGTCCCCCATACACTTCTATGGGCTCACAGCCCTGTACGGGAGCGGTACAGTGCAGCACACGTGCGGCACCGTACCGCTCTGTAGCCGGGGAAAAGTTAGGACATGTCCTATCTTTTCCCGTGATACGGCGCCGTGCGCTGTATCTTCCTATTGAGAGAGCTGCGCTCATCCCCTGCTCCTCTCCGCGGCGCCGATGTATGCCCGCCGTACTACGGTACGGCGAGCATACATCGTGTGAATGTAGCCCAGGGCGTATAGGTTAAGACAAAAAGGCAAGATGGCACTCACCGATGGTGATTAGTCTTCTTTATTAGTGTAAAAGCATACACAGGGAGGCACGCAGTATGAAAACAGCCGTATCCGTACCGTACCGTTTTTTTACGGATTACATACGGCCACATTCATTTCAATGGACAATACGTCTGAGCATTTATATTGCCGTTGTTAACTCCGTTCCGTACTGTACCGTATACTGGCCGTATAAAAATATAGAGCATGTCCTATTTTCTCCCGTATTTCAGTTCCATATGCCCTAGAACAGTGGTGGCGAACCTATGGCACGCGTGCCAGAGAGGGCACGCACAGCCCTCTCTGTGGGCACGCGTACCATCTTCCTGTTCCATTTCCCTGTTAATCACTGCAGCTCAGGCAATGCAGGAAAATCTGCCGCTTGCCGAGAGCTTAAGTAATTAAGCACTACACTGCCCTCACTGACAGCATGGCACAGGTGCCCCCCTCCAAATTGAATTCAACAATCCTTCATATTGCCCCTGATATTTGGTCACTGTATGGGGGTAGTGCTCTTCACTAGATGGGGGTAGTGCTCCTCACTGGATGGAGGTAGTGCTCCTCACTGGATGGGGGTAGTGCTCCTCACTGGATGGGGGTAGTGCTCCTCACTGGATGGGGGTAGTGTTCCTCACTGGATGGGGGTAGTGTTCCTCAGTGGATGGGGGTAGTGTTCCTCAGTGGATGGGGGTAGTGTTCCTCACTGGATGGGGGTAGTGTTCCTTACTGGCTGGGGGCAGTGTTCCTCACTGGATGGGGGTAGTGTTCCTCAGTGGATGGGGGTAGTGTTCCTCAGTGTAGTGTTCCTCAGTGGATGGGGGTAGTGTTCCTCAGTGGATGGGGGTAGTGCTCCTCAGTGGATGGGGGTAGTGCTCCTCAGTGGATGGGGGTAGTGCTCCTCAGTGGATGGGGGTAGTGCTCCTCAGTGGATGGGGGTAGTTCTCCTCAGTGGATGGGGGTAGTGCTCCTCACTGGATGGGGGTAGTGTTCCTCAGTGGATGGGGGTAGTGCTCCTCAGTGGATGGGGGTAGTGCTCCTCAGTGGATGGGGGTAGTGCTCCTCACTGGATGGGGGTAGTGTCCCTCACTGGATGGGGGTAGTGTTCCTCACTGGATGGAGGTAGTGATCCTCAGTGGATGGGGGTAGTGTTCCTCAGTGGATGGGGGTAGTGTTCCTCAGTGGATGGGGGGTAGTGCTCCTCACTGGATGGGGGTAGTGTCCCTCATTGGATGGGGGTAGTGCTCCTCACTGGATGGGGGTAGTGCTCCTCACTGGATGGGGGTAGTGTCCCTCACTGGATGGGGGTAGTGCTCCTCACTAGATGGGGGTAGTGCTCCTCACTAGATGGGGGTAGTGTCCCTCACTGTATTTGCTCCTGCTTAGTGATATTATTAGTGATATTGGTCTGTTTATTATCAGTATGGTGGTATTTATCTTGTTGTACTGGTAATGGTCATGATACTACTTTATTATATGTCCCTTATAGAGGGGGATTGTCGGTAATTATAGGCTCAATAGCCGGGTTGGCACTCTGCAATGATAGCGTAGACTTTGGTTTGCAGTTTGGGCACTCTGTCTCTAAAAGGTTCGCCATCACTGCCCTAGAAGTCTATGGGGACGTATAAAATACGGGTTACATACATGCTGCATACGGATGAAAAACGTCACGTATATACGGTCCGTAAATACGGGACTGGAGAAATCATACGTCCGTGTGAATGTAGCCTTATAGTATAACACTTCTGCACTGATCTAGAGAGTCTTTCAAAATTCTGTAACAAGAATTAGGTAGGTAGCTGATAAAAGACAATGGGGGTCATTTACTAAGGGCCCGATTCACGTTTTCCCGACGTGTTACCCGAATATTTACGATTTGCGATTTCCCCTGAATTGCCCCGGGATTTTGACGCACGCGATCGGATTTTGGCGCATCGGTCCTGGCGTGCACGCGACAGAAATCGGGGGGGCATGGCCGAACGAAAACCCGACGGATTCGGAAAAAAACGCTGCATTTAAAAAAAAAAATCTGTCGCAGAGCTTGCACTTACCTTCACTCAGCCCGAGCAGGTGAAGTCCAGCGCGTTCAAATGCTTTTCAGCGCAGTAGCGCCACCTGGTGGACGGCGGAGGAACTACCTTTATAAATCCCGTCCGGAACCGAATGCAGAGCAGAGAACGCGCCGCTGAATCGCGAATGGACCGGGTAAGTAAATCTGCCCCACTGAGGGAGATTTATCATAAACTGGTGATTGTGCAGTGGTCTATGTTCGATGCCACGCCCACCCATGTCACATCAGATACATCAAAAGGCTTAGGCTAGATTATGCCACATCGAACCTGGCATAGTTTTGCGGAAAAAGCAAAAAGTCACATGAACAAATGAAAGTCACATTGCGTGGAGATGGTGTAGCAACAAACATAATCCCAATTTCTTGCATTACCCTTATCTATATGTTCCACACTTGGATTCTGGATCAGGTTGTATCTCTCTGCGTTGCACAGGATAGTAAATAAATACTCTTAGCTATAACAAAATAGAATGAGTTTATAAAAATTTAATCTCTCTCTGTCTCTGACTGAATGCCTCTGTATGTCTCTTTCTCTGACTGTCTCCGACTGTCTCTGTGACTGTTTCTGTCTCCGACTGTCTCTAACTGCCTGTGTCTGCCTGTCTCTGTTTCCAACTGTCTATGTCTGTTTCTGGCTGTCTCTGACTCTGGTTTTCTCTGACTGTCTGTCTCTGATTGCCTCTGTCTCCGACTGTTTCTAACCATTTATGTCTCTGAGTATCTCTGACTGTCTCTGACTATCTGTGTCTGTCTCTGTCAGTCTCTGTCTCTGACTCCAGTTTTCTCTGATGTTTTTCTGTCTCTGATTGCCTCTGACTGTCACTGTCTCCATCTCCAACTGTCTTCATCTCCAACTGTCTCTGTCTATCTCTGATTATCTCTGTCTGTCTCTGACTGTCTCAGACTGTCTTTGTCTCCGGTTTTCTCTGTCTGTCTCTGACTATCTCTGACATTCACTTTGTCCATGGAGAGATTCATCAGAAGTGTTCTAGTTGCCCATGGCAACCAATTAGAGCTCAAGTTTAATTTTCCCACAGCTGTTTATAAAATTATAGCTGATCTATGATTGGTTTCCATGGGCAACTGGAACAATTTTACCTCAAACATTTCTGATAAATTTCCCTCACTGTATCCCTATCCATATTACCTCACACATTACCTGTGTGACCAATCAAAGCTCCGAACTCATATTAATGACCTGTGGCTCAGCTTCTAACTGGTGGTTAATAAGTGTATTTTTGGAAAGCAAGGGGTGAAAATTTCAGCTCAAAACCTTGTCTATGACATTCCCTGAGTCACAGAGAGCGACTGTGCAAAATTTGAAGATTTGCTGACAATGTTCATTCTTTTAGCGGACATACACTCAGCTTTATGTATTACATCTTAAATTCTAACCCAAAAACACTGGGTTACCAGGCTTATTATTTTCTAATGTTATCCATTATTTTGAGAATTGATCTCCTTTTAAAATTATTAAAATCTTAATAATCTTAATAAATCTTAACTAATAGCGTTCTTATTCTTGTGTCTACCAACAGTTGCAGTCCATTAGTGGTAGTAGGGGATTTGGGAGCAAAGACGAACAGAGGATCTGTACACGGAATAACCTCTTGTTGTTGGTAAACGAGGCCGATCCTCAAAGTTTTATCCAAAGTAAGTGACAAGGTTCTTACTATCTGAACTAATTTCTTTTTCTAATGCATATACACTGAGTAAAGATGATTATACAATGAGGTAGGGTCTACATCTTTCACATTTAGGGCATATCCTGAAGATATGTCGTCAATGTCTTTCATGGGTAAACCCTTTATATATACTAAACAATATTTATACAGAGTCTTTTACAGACACAAAAAAGTAAAGGACACTTGGCCAGACACTTGAATGAAAAAAAACTCGGAGATGAAAATGTTGAATAAAGATAGCAACATGATAGAAAAAAATGCATATTAAGACGTGTTCTTTTCCAAGAACAAAATGCTAATGAAACAATATCACTATATTGGGAAATACTGAAGATATTGTTTTAAAATTTGGCATTGTTTCTTCTTTATTCTGTCTTGTGCTCATGATGTCTATGTGTCTGTGGAGGTGGAGGGTTACAGATTATCTGTGGGGGCTGGTACTAGTACTGCCAAACTCACATACCAGAATTATGTGATTTAGCCATAAAAAATCCCTGCCATTTATTTTTAAAGGTGAAGGCCCTTAAGGAACATGGTAGTATCTGAGACCATGAAAATTCAGTGCAATACCAGGATTTAAGGTAAACTATTCTAAATGAGAAGCTCTACTGGTGTTTGTGCAGCACTTAAGGGCTATAGACAAGGGGTTCCTTTTGCATGTCAAGACACTTAAAGCTTAAGGCTACATTCACACTAACGTATGGGGGATGTATATACGGCCGACGTATATACGGCCGATATACGTCCCCCATACACTTCTATGGGCGCACGGCACCCTACGTGCGGCACCGTACCATTCCGTACCCGGGAAAAAGATAGGACCTGTCCTATCTTTTCCCGTAATACGGCGCTGTGCGCCATAGGTTGCTATGGAGAGGGGCGGGGGTGAGCTGCGCTCACCTCCTCCTCCTCTCCCCGTACACTGCCGTTGCCCGGTACGGTACGGGCGGGCAACGGCAGTGTGAATATAGCCTAAGTATTTACAGACTCATCTCATGGCAAACATCTACAAGGTCTACTTGGGTTACATTGTTTCCTTAGTTCGCAATTATACTGATTCTAAGTCAAATACTGCGGAGGCCTAAGATTGCCGAACTTAGACTATTACAATCTAGCTCCTATCTTTGATTAAATAGGCAAACACTCTATTTGTATTAATTACTAAGTAGACTTGGGGATTTGTGCTCCATCCACTTAAAGGATTATTCCCATAAAGACAAGTTTATTAAATTACTCAGTACAAAATAACACATTCTCTAATTCAATGTTATTAACAAAAATATAGCATTTCATAGATATAATTCCATCCTGGCTCTATCAGTCGTGGTGTACACAATTTCAGTTGCCCCTGGTTTCCGACCCTGGATGTTCTGACTTTAGGGTTGGCAGCCATCTTGTCTGAGGCTGTGGAACGAGCTCCCTTCTTTTCCCTGCAGCTGCCCCTCCCTCCTGCATTCCAGGACGAGCTCACACTGATACACAGACACTGATTTCCTGCCGGCAAACCACAGCAGCAGAGTGAGGAGAGCTACAAGCTACAGGCAGATAGGTTCTTTATCTGGGCTCTGGGAGGGAGGCACAGCAGATCTGATGTAATTGAGCAATAGTCAGTGAATGTTCAGAAGGAAAATGAAAGTGTATATAAACCATGTAAACTGATAATCTAACGACATTGTCAGCACACAATCAGCCTAGGGAGTGATAGGAGCTAGGGGATTGAAATTTGACAATTTACTTTTGTTGGCAAACCCGTTTAAGCTGCGTGGCTTCATTCACATACTACAGATATTGATCAAAATTCCTTTGGGACAACTCCTTTATGTGTACCACATGTCAATCATGTGTTCTAGCTTAATAAATGGGAGACTGTATCATTGGTACCTGTTTGGGCTTCAGAACTATCCTCTGCCTGTAAAGTATGGAAGAGGCTTACTGTGATTATGTACTTGGTTTGCATTCTTATCTTGCACTAGTTTGAACACCGCCTTATTTCACACTTGGCTGTCTTGCACTGTCCTCTTGGTTTTGACTTGTAATTTATTATTTTTATTGTGCTTCTCATAGATTTTGATTTTGAAAAATAGATTAAGCTACTAATGACAGAAATAGATTAATAGAAATTGTATTTACAAGATAGAATTTTTTAAACAGTCTAAAATACTCAAATTCTGCTAACAATCAGATGAAAAATGCTATAGAATGAAATGTGGCATACCACGTGTCACAGGTGCTCCTGCTACCAATGTCCTGGGTCGCAGGCGCACCCATGCCCTTCCGTGCTCCCCAGGACCTCCGTTGGCTCACTTACCTAGCCTCAATTTAGCACAGGCTCCAGTGGTCCGGCGTGCACTTCCCCACCTCTTAGGACTTGCGCGTGCCGGCTTCTGGAGATTTAGGCTACATTCACACGGACGTATGAAAACGGCCGTATCCGTACCGTACCGTACCGTTTTTTTACGGATTACATACGGCCACATTCATTTCAATGGACAATACGTCTGACCATTTATATTGCAGTTGTTAAATCCGTTCCGTACCGTACCGTATACTAGCCGTATAAAAATATAGAGCATGTCCTATTTTCTCCCGTATTTCAGTTCCGTATGCCCTAGAAGTCTATGGGGACGTATAAAATACGGGTTACATACGGGTTACATACGTGCTGCATACGGATGAAAAACGTCACGTATATACGGCCCGTAAATACGGGACTGGAGAAATCATACGGTCGTGTGAATGTAGCCTTAAAGGGCCAGCGGGCTTTGGCGGGCTCTAGTGAAAACTGGGTGCAGCTTAGATTCTGGTCCCTGGTGTTGGCTTATGAAATCGTCCGCTGTGGTCCAGTGGGTCCACTACCCCTGGAGCCTGACACCATGGTTAGAGATGAAAAGGACTTTAAATGCACAGCTTTGAATACAGTATGATGACAAATCTATATGTATCTATTCAATCTACATAGAATACAGAAAGCTTTACATGAATTCATAGAGTGACGGTGTATGCATGCTATACTCTTTACTGTTGCCGTGGCATTATATATGTAAGCCAGACCATCAAATATTCAAAGAACAGTTTGATTCAACATTTGATTATTATTAACCATTGATGAAATAAGCAAAATGTTCCAATAAGTTGCCTTCAATGTGGTTCCTATTAGCAATTTTATTGGGATTGAGGAAGTGTATCTGGATTGTCATGGGTGAGCACTATCCAGTCATTTCTACAATTCTATCCATATGCCTTGAAATAATAATGTCAGATGTACGTACATGGTTTGTCTCTCTTAGATACTTACAGATTTAAAATTTTTAGTTTTTTACTTTTTGTTTAAAATTCTTTCTATCAGCGGATATATATTATCCATTGCTTTACTTTCCTCTTGACTGGTTTAGATATGCATGTCACACAATGAACACCTTTTCAAAACAACATGGTTTTATGGTCTCATAGGGTGTATGTGTTTATGTGCAACTACTAAATGGTTGTGTTTAAAATGAAGCCTGTTCAAGATTTTGCTATCATATAACAATATTATATTGTTAGTTCTATGGGAAAAATTCGGATTGAAAAATCTACCAGTAGGATCAAGAACTGTAAATCAAACTCACTGGCATGCTTGTATGTGCCCCTCTAGCAGGATCTGTTCTTCTTTTAGCTCCTTATGTCCTTAATTATACAAAAAAATTATACAAATGAGCCGGAGGGGCTCTAGACTCCATAGTTATTAATTGAGCCTGGAGCCCATCATGCTTATTTACATAATTTTAAGGGAATAAGAAGCTAAAAGAATAGCAGATCCTGCTCGAGGGGAGACATGCCTGCATGTAATTGTGCTTGGTTTACAATCCTGGTGGTGAGTCATTAGAAGAGAATAAATCCAGCTACCAGGCAGATTTGAGAAAATGGATGTATTAAAACGTCACTTTATTTAATTTCCATTAAAATTATTAAAAAAGATACCATGGTAATGTGGATGGTCTGGCACGTTTCGTACTTAAAAGTTCTTAATCATAGCCATATATTGTAACTAATGACATGCCATTGTTGGATTCATATATAAATACTAGGATTACATCATTAGATGAAAATTGATTATTTACAATTACATTTTTAAATGTAAATTTTTATCTTGGATGTCTGAGTAACAGTTTTCGTTATGGTGAATTAAGGCCGCCATATAGGCATATGGAGACTTACAGCCATTGACGCTCCACTAGGGGATTCTGGGAAAATATACGAATAAGTTTTCCAAGATGGGATAGGGTAAACCATGCTTCTTTTATCTACCTTGCTAGGCCGTTCCCTTGACATCAAGCATGACCTTCAGGAAGCCAGTACCAGGGTAAACCATGCTTCTTTTATCTACCTTGCTAGGCCGCTCCCTTGACATCAAGCATGACCTTCAGGAAGCCAGTACCCTATGCTGTATTGAAGAGACCAGATGGAAACAGTGCTGTCTACAGTTGGGAATATTTTCCTTCTGGAATAGATATACTGGTTTGGTTTTAATCCTGTATCATGTGATTAGGCTTCCTGAAAGTCATTTTTGATGTTATGGGGCTACCTTACAAGGTAGTTAAAAGGGGTGTGGTTTTCCTTATCCCAACCTGGAAAACCTGTTTGCATATTTTCTCATAATAATTAATATTTTCTTTTATTCTGTTTTCAAATTGATTCAAACAAGAATACTGGCCTTCATAGGGCTTTGTTGAATTCTCCATCATCATTTGTGGGTTCAATTATGGCATTATCTCCAAATGGCTAGAAAGAAATTTCTTCCTACGCATCTAGATCTGGTATGAGAAATGAAGGCTGTTCAAGTGAAAAATTGAAAATAAATTAACCTCACTGTGTGGTGATCTATTTACAGAATGATACGGAGCAGTTTTGGATAGAAAGTAATAGATATATTGGTTTCAGCTAATTCAGTTGACAAAGGCTTAGATACAAGCCGAAATGTGTTCTGCCATGTTATATGTAGCTATTTGCTAATAAATTTAATTTCAAGCAAGAAGAACTTTTGTGTGTCGAGACATCTTTATATTGGATTCTTATAGCGTTCAGCCGCCTGCCCACGTGCACCCCACTTCGGAGTGCCGTCCATGTATTTATATTGAAATCACTGCAAAACATACTGTGATAATTGATCCTTAAAGGGGTATTCTCATCTGACCATTCACATTTAATTAAATTCATTTGCCATATGCAAACATTTCTTCAATTGGATGTTATTAAAAAAAAATGTTCCTGTGTGAAGATAATTTCTCATAAATGTAGTCAATGAGTCCCTTAGAAATGAGATGGCTTCCCCGGATACGACCACGTCACACTCTGGCAGCGGTGGCCAGACATGCGCTAATGAGCTCTGCCTGACCACCTGGGTTCAGTGATCATTACCACAGAGCGGCTGTAGGACATGCAATAACTCCCAGACATTTAATATTCAGAAACTTTTTGTTTCTTTGTGCAATCTCTCCAGCAGACGTGGCCGTAACCAAGGACACAGTCTTGTTTCTAAGGAATCATATGACTACATTTATGATAAATTATCTTCACACAGGAACATTTTTTTTAATAACATCTAATTGAAGAAATGTTTATATATGGCAGATTAATGAAACTGAAAGTGAATGCCCAGATGAGAATACCCCTTTAATCCTTTCTACCCAAAAACATGTTTCCCATTGGTGCTGCTTCTCAGTTTGATATCTCCGATAGAGTTTGTTTGTCTCTTACTTGTTTAACCAAGAGTTGTCCATTATCAGAAAAAAAGTTAATATACACCTGGGGTAAACATTTATTACTTACCTCTCTCCATACTCACAACTTCATGTGGCAATAGCTGTCACTGGTGCCCTCTGTTTGTATCCAAAGTGAGCATGCATGCCGCTATATAGCAGGAAATTCTGGGTGCAACGTCATGTGCACTGTTGACATCACATCTTTGTGATACAGAGACCAAGTCTCAGACATTTAAGGTCAATCCTCGTCACTCTTTTGTCCACCAAACCATGTAGTTCCCTTTTTTTAATGCTACTTATTAACCCCTTAACTACATAGCCCTTTTTAGGTTTTTCACTTCCATTTTTCACTCACCACCTTCAAAAATCTATAACTTTTTAATTTTTCCACATAAAGAGCTCCGTGACGGCTTATTTTTTGCGTAACAAATTGCACTTCATAGTGACAGTATTTAATATTCCATGCCATGTACTGGGAAGCAGGAAAACAATTCCAAATGCACTGAAAATGGTGAAAAAACATATTTTTCTTGTGGGCTTGGATTTTACAGCTCTCACTGTGCACCCCAAATGACATGTCTACTTTATTCTTTGGGTGGGTACAATTACCAGGATACCAAATTTGTATAGGTTTTATAATGTTTTCATACAAAAAATAAAACCTCCTGTACAACATTTTTAAAATTTTGCCATCTTCTGGCACCAATTTGAATTTTTTGTTTTTTTTATTAGAATTTTTTTTAACTTTTTTTTATTTTTACTATTTTTCAGACTCCCTAGAGTACTTTAACCCTAGGTTGTCTGATTGATACTATCATATACTGCCATGCTACAGTATGGCAGTATATGGGGATTTTCCTCTTCATTCATTACAATGTGCTGATTTCACATTGGCTGTCATAGCAACAGATTGTTGCTCCCCAATGACATCATGGGGAGCGACGATCCGCGCCAAGATGGCGGCACCCATTTGCTAGCACCGATCGTGGGTGTTACCGGTAAGCCTTTGTCCCGCGAGCCCTCTCCATGCACCAGCACCTGGCTTGGACCATACTAGTACGGCGCAAGTCGGGAAGGGGTTAAAGACTACCTGTAAAGGTTTTTTATTTTTCACAAATCAATAGCTCTTGGGATGTAAAACAACTTTGCCTATTATCTTTATTACCTATATGCTGTAGTTTCCTTGCTATAGCCCTTACATTACCTCATTGCTGTAATGGCTGCCTCCTCTCCATGTGCTGATAAACCTTATGAATCCATAGTTTGGTCTGTTGGTTTCCTCTGAGGTGGGGAGGAGCTGCTGCTCCCTGCTCCAGATAAGCTATTAACCCTTGTTGATCAATCACGGGGTGCACCTGCACTAGGGAGTCTCACAATTTAGCCCATAAAGCCCTTCCCACCTACACAAGATGTCATCTTAACGGTAAATTCTACTACCCTAGCACCCAGCACACAATTTTGTCAGGGAAACCAAACGCATCAGAATCGCTGACCATACATACCAAACATGCGCAACCCAGAGGGCGCACAACCACACTATGTAAGTTTAAGTGCCTATGGAAGAGCCACTCTACTCCCCGATACTGTCACAGACTCATTTCATACACTTCCTCACTGCCACCACTCGCAATTATGGCTTACGAGATGCCTACATCAGGACAGCACACATACACTAGGATACATATTCTTCCAGGTGCGTACAGTTCACCTGGAGACACACTGCTTATAGCTAACTTCTAGCAAACAGCCGCTCACAGGGTAACACAGCTTAGTGGTAATTCACCTCTCCAGAGGTATGGGTCATATATAACATCAAGGAATACACTTATAAAAAGACCATTTAATATGCAAAAGGCAAAAGGTACAATGATTATAAGTTTTTTCTGAAATAAACAAATGTACATAAAAGCAAAACAGTTAAATAAAAAGGGATAAAATAAAGAAAAACAGACCCCTTACAAATAAGAACCATTGGAATTCTGGACAGCTCTACAAAACTGACAATGAATGAATGCTGGCATGCTGTTTTTGAAAAACCCCCTAATCTGCCCCATTGTCATGTGAGAGGGGCGTTGGATGGGTCTCATGAGAAGAAGAGAAACTCAACGCATTTCTCAGCACAAATTAAGAAATCCATCACTATCAAACAACATTTCGAAATGTTGGGCCAATTGTTTAATAACTTTTTTCTTGGCTTCCCGACACCGCAAATCCTTCATGCGCGACACCCAAGGAATATCTGAGAATGCCGATTACAGATTCATTGACAAAATATTGGAATACAGACAGTCCCCTACTTAACAACACCCGACTTACAGACAACCCCAGACGACTTACAGACGACTTACAAACGGACCTCTGGATGTTGGTAATTTACTGTACTTTAGTCTTAGGCTGTAACAGCTGTAACAGTTATCAGAGGTGTCTGCAATGAAGCTTTATATTGTTAATCCTGGTTCTTATGACAATCCAACCTTTTTAAAATCCAATTGTCACAGAGACCAAAAAAATTTTGGTTGCGGTTACAATTATAAAATATACAGCCCCGACTTACATACAAATTCAACTTAAGAACAAACCTATAGAACTTATCTTGTACGTAACCCAGAGACTGTATGTGAGGTATGGCCAGGTTTGCTTTGAAGTATCTTAAGCAGCCATTTTAAGGAACATGGCACACACACATGTGACCTGGAGTCTGCATTCATTAACATTTCTTTTTATGGGACAAAGGAAACACAGAGGGCTGTAAAGGAAACTGTTTGTTCAGGGATTATGGGGCACATTTACTTACCTGGTCCCATAGAGTTCACAAATTGCATTGTCTGACCATGTGTCGCGATTCACTAAGATCGTGCCTCCATGTGTCGCTTCTGTGCTCAGATCCGCCAAAGTGCAAACCCCTGTTAAATACCTGTCAAAGCTGCGCAAATTCCACAAACCGCGAACAGCCCGTCGAAAGTACGATCCGCGACCCTTAGTAAATAAGCCCTTATGTGTTAATTAGGTGCTGTCTCATAAGGCAGAGGTGATATCCTTTCAAAATTTAGCTGGGGGAGATGATGCTTCATAACCCATAATTTATTATAGTTATGTTTACAGCATGCCAGGTTTTTTCAATACTATCTGCAATATGGTATTAATATGGTAATTTGAAGCCATGTTACAATTTTATGTAATAATCACGGGCCATGAGTTACAGGGTTTTTTTTTGTTAGCAAAATCATATGTACAGAGACTCTATAGTGCAACCACTATAATAACTATGCTAATAAAAGTCATCATCTCGTTTTTCCAGAGTTGAACATTTTGAGCTGCATAATTTTACCCTTAAAACCAACACACAGCACTTCACAGTTATTTTATTTGTACTTCAATGTAAAAATGGTCTTATCTCTTCTATGTAACCTGCTGGGCCTATGAGCTCTGCACTATGCATATCCTTTATTATGTTTCAAAGCAAAAGATCATATAAAAGAGCCTGTTTCATTGAGTTGAATTCCTATTTCTAATACCCAGGACATTTAAACAAATATTTTAAAGAGAAAATTGTTGAAGAAAATCCCAGAAATTGAATTATTTTCCTTCACATCAATTGTTCACCTGTTCATGTGAATAGCATCTCCACAAACCCGGCTTTTCCACATCTAAACAATTTCTTTTAATGCACTAAAAACAGATTTCTGTTCCTTCCCATGCAGTTTGCACACAGAGCAGATAGTGGCTGAAAAACAAGAGTTTACTTTTATCACCTTTACCACCTTGACCACCTTTTGGCAGAGGAAGAAGGAGATGAACAAGGAAATTTAAATTAATAACTAAAAATTGGAAAATTATGGGATGATATTTCTCAAATTTAACTCTATAGAAATCAAATTTGTTGAATGCCAAATATGAGAAATGTAACAAATATGTTAGTTTTTAGCGTGAAGTTATCAGAATTTATTAAATATTAACCACTTATTACCTACTTTGTGGTTCTTTATTTGGTTTTTCATTTTTTTATGGCATAAATTGTCTAGTAAGGAGAAAATGGGATATTTAGCTTTTACCCTGCCAGATGGGACACACAACAGTATGTCAGTGTGCTTGGTTCAAAATCCTTGGATTTCAGTCCCTGGCCTCGCCCCTGTGCTGCCCGTCCTGAACTTCCGCTACGTCCCTGACTCTGACCCTGTGCTTCCCGTCTCGACCTCCTGCCTGTCCCCGACCACAACCTTGCCTTACGATTCTGTACTTTGTCTTGGCCACCACCGCGGACAAAGTCACGCATGTGGAAAGACATGGTGGTACCACACCACAGCAAGTCTAACCTGGTTTGCTGCAGGCTCTGGGGGAAACCAGGTACTACTTAGACTCGGTCCCAGGTGTCGGCTTACCTCATCGTCTGTGGTGGTACACAGGATCCACTACCACTAATCGTGACACCCATCACACAAAATAAGTTGGAATAACCTTACCACACTTCTGGGGTGACTGGTTCTCATATACTGGTTACTCGTTACCCTAACTCCATATATTTGCTCCTTTCCCTGCAAGATCAGTCCCAGTACTGAACCTGCAACATGCTCTACACTTGCCCTATGCGTTTCATCATTTTTAGGTATTCATCAGGGGAATCCTAATGAGCACTGGAGCTAGAAGGTATATTGGTGGGATAAAGATGGGGTATTGGTTTAACCCGTTTAAAATAAGGGAGCTATGACTAGAACTTCAATGACTAGTAGTAATGTGCGTAGCCTATAAAAAGGGGGCATAGCTTCACACCAAAAAATTCTGTTTGCCAAATATAATGCTAAGCTGACAGAATTTTGTCCTATGATAGATTAATTATCCATCATCAGACACTTATATGATTCTTGTGCAGCATAAGACTGTGTAGTCTAACTCAGCACTGTCTTACCTTACCACACTTTTCATAAACCTGGCCTAAAGATGTCACAGCCAATGGCAAAGCAGTACAGTGGTGACAAAACACAGGAAAATACACAGAATGATAAATCAAGGATCTTACACAGAGAAAATAAACACTAATATTTTCTTATATGGCAGAGTATGACTGCAGCCTTTGCAAGCCCAAAAGCTGCGCTTTTCCAAGTTGGTAAATATATTCATTCCTACCAGGTCCCAAAATTGGTCATATATTCGGAAATAACACTTTCCTAATATGTTGTTTTGCCTTGCTTATTGTCTCTTCTGCCAAGAGGAAGGTTTTGTGACCTTTAGTGAGGCGCTTGTTGACTTCCTTCTTGTATTCCTTGGCTTGTCAATTATATCTAATTAAACATTACTTTCAAAATTTCAGCTTAAATATCTGACAATTCTCTGTCAATGATGGATTCATGATTTTACTACTGTGAATGATGTGTGCAATTGTATAATATAATAAACTATTATTAGCTTTGGGATCTAAATTCTTCCAGTGAGAGCTTTTCCAAACAACTTGGCATAGTTTATCAACACCTTGGTTATTATTAATTTTTTATGACATTTCCATTGCATGATTTTATTGGTTTTTGTGGCTTTCGTCTTTGGCAATTGCCGGGCCAAGCTTACTTTTACTTCCAGAAGTGGTCTTATTCTGTATTATTATTAAATGTC
This sequence comes from Engystomops pustulosus, assembly GCF_040894005.1. NCBI lineage: Eukaryota > Metazoa > Chordata > Amphibia > Anura > Leptodactylidae > Engystomops > Engystomops pustulosus. The sequence continues at coordinate 82,730,922 of NC_092419.1, read as the reverse complement.
TTAGATCTTTTCTGTATAGCAACTTTATTTTCATTTCATCAGCTGTTTTTTTTTTTTACATAATTTTTTTTACAGTCATTAAAATATAGGAGCATCACATTTTAGGGAGTATTATTGCATAAGAGATAGGTGGTCCAATGGCTGTGCTCAGATATTGTTCTGGGTATTAGGAGTATGGGTATATTCTTCTTCACCTTTTACCCACTCCTCAATTTGGATTTCTCTTACTCTAAGGCCTTATTTACACAGCCATGTGCTCGCCCGGGCTGGATCACAAACAAGATAGGAAAGGGAGTGCTCTTCATCTTTCCCTAGTGCCAACTCCATATGGTCACTGCACTGTTGTAAGGTTCCAGGGGTAGTGGACCCACTGGACTACCACGGACGATGACGTAAGCCGACACCTGGGACCGGTATCTAAGTGGCACCTGTTTTTCACCAGAGCCCGCCGCAAAGCGGGTTGGATTTGCTGTGACGTTGTACCACTATGTCATTCCACAGGGGCAACTTTGTCTGCGGTGGCGGCCAAGGAGAGGTACACAAAATCGTAGTCTAGGACAGATGGTCAGGACAGGCAGCACGGGATCAGAGTCGGGGACGAAGCAACAGGTGAAGGCAGACAGGAGAGGATCAAAGTCAAACACGGAACCGGGGTCACAACAGAAAATCAACAAACCGGCACAAGGCAAGGGTACAAGATTTTTCAAAAGCGTATAGTACGAACATCCAGCAAGGAATGCTGGGAGTGGCCGGCTTTCAACTATTTCCTGGATTGGCCAGCATCAATCAGTGGTGTGCTGGCCCTTTAAATCTTCACAAGCTGAAGGCACACACGCCCTCGGAGTCTGGGACACGCTCACACAGGATATGGCTCCCTTGACAACTGTGACCAGGTGCCATAGACTTCTATTTTGCCCATGATATGGCTGAAATTTGTGCGCCCACATCAAGCCCACAATTATGGGCATGTAAATGGCGCCTTAGGCGCGGTAGTTTTGTACATCACTGTTATTATTATTATTATTGTGAGCATGGAAAATAATTTTATCCATTTATGTTTGGATTGTGTATTAGAAAATTTTAAGTTAATCATTAAATTCTGTCCATGCAAGTTTGATCACTTTAAAGATTGTAATATTAATCAGTAGAATAGGTATTAGCTGGGGTCAAATACATAGTTTAATATAGGCAGTCCCTGGGCTCTGAACCTGTTATGTTGAATTTGTATGAAAGCCAGAACAGGTGTATTGTGCAGGTGTGACTCCAGATAAATATTTTTTTTTATTCTAATAGCAGAGGACACTGTGGAAGACTCTGTAACATTTATTTTGCTGCCTGTGGATCTCACTTTCTGTCCCTGTGATAACTATATTTGAAAAGTAATGGGTTTTCATAAGAACAAGGAGTAAAATAGAGCTTTGTTAAAGGGGTTGTCCGAGTTCTTTAAAAAACGCTAAAAGTGGCCGGGACAGGGCTGCTTAAAAAAATAAAGATGTACTTACCTCCCGGTGCCCTCCCGTATCCAGCGCTGCCGTCGCTCCGGTTCGGGCGCCATGTAAACAAACATGGCCGCCGGAGCAGCGCTGGATTCAGCTTCCGGCCGGCCGTGGCCGGGCACGCCTATCCGTCCCTATACACAGCATTGTGTATGGGGGCCGGAAGGTTGTCGGGTCCGGCCGGAACTGAGTCCAGCGCTGCTCCGGCGGCCATGTTTGTTTACATGGCGCCCGGACCGGAGCGACGGCAGCGCTGGATACGGGAGGGCACCGGGAGGTAAGTACATCTTTATTTTTTTTAAGCAGCCCTGTCCCGGCCACTTTTAGCATTTTTTAAAGAACTCGGACAACCCCTTTAAATACACATTTCATAACTCTGACAGTTGTGATCTCCCAGTTCAGTATCCTCATTTGCATAATTGTATGTGCATATAAGCATATCTTTTTTCATAGAAACTGACAACCAGACCCTTAACCTTTTTTGTAACTGAGTGTCATTGATGTTTGATGTTTTGCTCTTCTTTAAAGGAAACCTGTCACCAGGAGACCCATTTTTAGCACTCCCCCAGTCCCCACAGAGCATAGTACATACACTGCCAAAGTGTTTTTGTATTAAAAATTGGTTTTACAGAAAAAAAGATATGTTATATTGTACCTTTCATTAGCATCTGCTGTGTGACTAGGCAGTTGTCTATTGGGAGGGGCTGGAAAGGAGCAGTTCCCCCCACCCTTGGGGAACAGCTCCTCCATGTGACCTTTTCAAATATATGAAAACACCCATCACTGGGCTTAGCGACACCCTCTGCTCCTCTACAGCCAATCCCGAGTGTTGGAAGTTATTCATATATTTGAAAAGGTCACATGTTTCCCACGGGGGGGGGGGGGGGGACTGCTCCTTTCCAGCCCCTCCCAATTGGCAACTGCCTAGTCACACAGCAGATGCTAATGAAAGGTACGATATAACATACCTTTTTTTCTGTAAAACCTATTTTTTTATACAAAAACACTTTGGCAGTGTATGTACTATGCTCTGTGGGGACTGGGGGAGTGCTAAAAATGGGTCTCCTGGTGACAGGTTCCCTTTAAATGATGATATCTTTGGAAAAACTATGTATAACAAAAAGAAATTTGACTTCGTTTTTTTTACATGTGAGACTTTTAATTGGATATTCTCATTAATTACATATTTTTCTTTATAAAATTAGCCAATAAATGACTAAAAATGTGAAAAATAAGCTTTAATTAAGTTTTTTTCAATAACTGAATAGCCTTTAACCAAAATATGTTATACATATGTACAGCATCATTCCATCCCCCTTTCCCCAAGTTCAGCTACAGATGCAGAGGGTGCATATACTTCTACAAATCTGCAAAGTGTAAGCTAATTATTTTCGTCTGCTTCTTCTACATTCTGCCTTCCGCTGATATGCTGGAGTGGGGCACATTTCAAATGCCTATGTCTCCTGATCCCTGCAACAGGAGAATCTCCCCTTTAATCTGCAATTTAGATTGTACATGGATGCTTCACAGAACCAGAGATATTCACTCTTAAAGTTACAATTGAAACTCTTGGAAATAGAAAACTGTATGTAAAAATTTTTACTACTAAATTTTCTTGTTTGATATGTCACCAGAATTTCTAGTTTCTAGTGGCCACTGTCAAGACATTTAAAAACATCTTTTCTGCACCAGGCATGTGCTAATAGGACGCATACAGCGCCCCATGAAAGGGTTAAATATTGATTTACATTTAGGGACCCAAACGCTCTACTTTGTCCATCATAGGGCATTGAGCACACATCATACATTGTCGGTTTGTTTCCCCTTACACTTAAAGGGAATCCCCAGATTTTACTCCATTGAAATATTAGCTCCCTCTAGTTGGGGGGTTCTGAAATGTCCTTTCTAGAATTGTGAAATTTTGCTGGTTTAGCTATTAAAAAACTCTTCTCCAAAGGCATGTGTAAATGAGCAGAGAGGAGTCATATGAGGTTAAGACACTTTTAGAGGCTGCAGGGGGGGGTTGTCAGGTCTGATACCCCTACTTCCTGTTTACAGTACTTAGAAACATAGGCAGAAACTGGATATGCATGTGATGAACCCATTACCCTCAGGTCAAGGGGTGCATTTGCACTAGAGTACCTCACAATTGCAAGGTGGCATTTTTACTGTAAATTCTACCCTAGCACCCACAACCCAAAATTTCTCTGCCACAACCTATATTTGCATAGCCACCCAGGTCAACATCTGCAAAGAGTTTGTACGTTCTCTCCGTGTTTGCGTGGGTTTCCTCCAGGTCCTCCGGTTTCCTCCCACACTCCAAAAACATACTGGTAGCTTCAAATCCAAGAGGTGAAGGATTTGTTTATTCCTGACTGGCACAAGCTAGTCGGCATCAGTCTACACATGCATGGTGAGCTGAATCCCCCGTGGGGTCTTTTATGACGTTATGGGGACCCTATAGTAGTAAAAGACACATAAACATTTTTTAATAAATATCCATAAAAATACATTCACATTCCTGCCAGACAAAAAACATTGGCATAATCCACCAAGAAATTTTAAGGTAGCACACACAAAAAAAAGAAGTTAAGGCCCTTAAACTGCCAAGTACGAAAATTTGCTAAACATACCCCGGTCATGAAAGCCTTTTCAGGCCACATCATTATGGGGTTAATATATAATAAATAGCCTCCTGTCCACATCCCTCAACAATTTGGAAACCCAAAATACAGACAACCTTATTAGCTACAAGATTATTTAACACTGATACCTGTAAAATTATCTCTTCAGGAACTTAAGTTCTTTACTGCTACAAGTAGAGACTTATTAAGTTTTAATACAGAAAAATGCAGTGCAAAACATAAAAATAATTGTCAATTAAAACTACAAAAATTGTTACGTAGAGATCTACATCTACAACATAAATGCAAACAGCTATAAAATAAAAAGGATAAAAATGAATAACCCTTACCATGGAGATAGAAGACTCAACTGACCATGAGGTTCACCAGAGTAAATTTGGATAACCTCTAGTTGATATGGTCTCCCAAAGACTGACTGACTGACAATATTAGTCTAATATTTTAAGCCCCATCTCCTGGGGAATGTTCACATGCTAATGTTGCTTGTTATTAAATCTAAATCCCAGTCCTCCATTGCACTAAACCAAACGTGAGTCTTTTTTACCTAAAATCAAGGCTGTTATGTGATTTAGTGAATGGAGCAGTACAGTCCTAAAACTTACAAGGGAGGTAGGGCAGTCCCCCATGACCATATCCTGTTAATGGGGGCTCATAGGGTATCCATGTTCTGAGGAGATATATGATTTCCCTTGTTTGACGTTTACCTTCATTGTTCAACTTTTTGGAGGGAAACCTAAATCAAGGTCTCCTCCTGCATACTAATAAACCTTCCTCTTGACCTAGTGTTAGGGATGTACTGATCTGAAAAGTGTGAAAGGCTTCACTGGCCATAATCAGAAACCCTTGACTAATTCCTTTTAAATTCCATGCCCTGTTCATTCCTCCATGGAGTCACGACTTACTTATGTGTAATTATTCCAAAAATAGAAAAAAGATCATGGGCGTTCACTGATAAAACACCACTTTTTTATTCAGGCCATAACAGGATAAATGAGAGGTGCTGGACATGCCGCAGAACAATGGGCCATTTTGCACTGTCTCAAACCTGTGACATCATGAGTAACACAAGGCTCCGTCTTATGTGTGTTCTGGCAGTTTGAACATGGTGATCATACACAAACATGAAGCACACACCTTATAGCTAAAAACACTGGAATTCAAGATCTGTTAACATACATTAGTATCTTTTGCAAGTTAGAAGATGAAGTAGCATGCATGGGCATAGTGAAATGAAGGATATTAAAGGAGTACATTTAACTCATGACGATCGTTCAATCCGATCGGTCCTAATTCTATGGTGCATAAAATTCTCCTAGCCTCGCGATTTAGCGAATCTTTATTCTTATCTCCTCCTGAAGCACTCATGTCAACTGTCCAGATTCCCGCAAAACGTAGGATGTCGGCACAGCCACGGTGTGCTGATCTTACATGTTCGATTGACCTTGAAGATTCGTTACCATTACGAATAGTGTCCAGATGTTCTCATAACCTCTCATATATATGGGTAATTGTTTTGGTAATATAGAACCCATGGCAAGGGCAGAAAATGACATAAACCATAAATTTTGATTTGCAATTGATGAATTGTTTCAATGTATGCCTAGGTTAAATTTGCAATAATTACATTAGCCACATTTAAAGTTGCTTTTTGGGACACACCAATCTAGCCAGGTAGTATTTGAAGCGGAGAACCTGCTGTGCACCAATAAATTTCTCAGTTTTTTTTTTTGCTAGAGCAAAATGATATGAGCAGTTTTCCTTCTGCAGTATCTTGAAATTGAGGGTTCATAGGTAACCGGTGCCAATTCTTCATTATAGCTGCATGGATAATATTTTCCTGAGGGCTATCCCTATATTCCTTTAAATACAAAGTGTTTAGATTCAGTATAGTCGCAAATTTTTTCCCTTCTCCTACTTTTAAATAGTAGATCATTACGTGTAACTGGAGATGCTTTCAGGCGCATCATGGATAATAATTTATGTGGATAGCCCCTAGTTTTTAATCTAGTTTCTAATTTATTGTTGTGCATACTGAGACCATTGAGGAGAATAGCAGTGACAGGCAAACACAAATCGATGATGATGTAGCCGATCGCACTTGGGAGCTAGGTGAAGCTAGGGATTCATCATCATCATTGGGAGAAGCAGGTGTCAGCTTGCGCGTCAGGCAGCAAAGCCGGCAGCAAGTCGTTACCGTGGCCGTGAGTCAGCAGGGTGGCAGCAGTGCGAGGACGGGAGCCAAACGGCCGTGGGGTACAAACCCCGCTTTTCAGGTCCAAGTAAGCCGTGGCACAGGGGCTCAGTGAGGCAGCGGCATTAGTAGACACTCTGAGTGTTCACAGTAAAGTCACCACCTCAGTGGTGTGGCAGTTTTTTTTTAAGACAGCAGAGGAGCCGAGCATGTGTATATATAGAATCTGCTTCCAGAAAGTGAAGCGTGGCCAGGGAGCCCAGCGTCAACACATGCAGCATATGGCCTGGGAGAAACGTGGCTCAGACGTGGAGGTCCATCCTGCCGCCGCAGCAACAGCAGCAGCACCTAGTGGCACACATGCCATTTCAGCCAGTCGAGGCTCCAGCACCTCTGCCGAAGGGAGCTGTTTGTTTTTGTATTCTCCCGGTCCAGATACTCCTACTCCTTGCTGTGCTTGGCGCCAGCAGTCGTTGAGTGAGGTATTTACAAAGAGACAATCCTAAGGTGCAGAAGCTGACCGTGCTCCAGTCCAAGCTGTTGGTACTGTAGTCCCTCCCTTCCCAAGTCTGTACCCTTCAGAGAACTAATGGCTTGTGCCAAACCGAGGTGGAGAGTTCCAAGCCGAAATTTCTTTTCCAAAAAGGAATTACCAGCTCTTCACAAACATGTAGAACAGAAGATGGGCCGGCCGGTTTCTTCTAAGATGCACGGCAGCGCGGACATGCAGAGCTGTAACTACAGTCGGGGCCAGTACATGTCCTTTACGGACAACTGATTGAATGTGCTTCCGCCCAGCCACACCAACAACTTGAACAGGAGACGCCACTTTCTCCTCAACGTTGTCAAACTGCTGCTCCTGCACCAGTGTCCGCCTCCTCCTTCTCCTCCAGCACCTAAGCCTCCACAAGTATAAGTGCTGCTCCATCATACCACATGTGCAGGGCACAGCAGTATCACGCAGTTCTACACCTGGTTTGCCTGGGCAAATTATGTCACATGGGAGGAACAGTTCCGCATCATGCTAGAAGAAATGTGTGGCTTTCTCCTTGACAACTGAAAATCGGAACCATGGTAACAGACAATGGGAGGAACATGGTGTCTTTGCTGCACCGAGGTGGGATGGTCCATGCGCCCATGCGTGGTTATCAATAGGTTCCTCAAGTCTTTCAGCCATCTGCAAGACATTCTAAAAATGGCCAAGCACACCCTTCTCAAGTTGCAGCGGCAGAACGGCCTCCCCCAACATAGTCTGATATGCGATGCTTCCACCCATTGGAATTCCAGCCAGCAGTAGCAGTTCCATCAGCAGAAGCTTAAGTCTGGAGTCCTTGATGAGCAACTCCCTTCACCTGCCTAGTGAGGAGGGTAGCTGCCACCAGCAGCAGCAGCAGGACATGGAGCAGACCCTGCACCAGCAGGTGGTCGCCTACTTGGACTGCACTTTACCACCCCAGGTAAAGGATCCCCTGGACTACTGGGCAGCCAAACTTGATGTGTGGCCGCAACTTGCAGGGTTTGCACCAGAGAAGCTGTCCTACCAGTAGTATGGCAGCAGAGCACCCGCTCCCCCGTTCAGTGCGGCGGGGCCAATGTTACCCCAAGGAGAACCGCGCTTGTCCTCCCATAATGTGAAGAGGCTGACCTTTGTCACCCACCTCCACACTCTGTCATATTGCTGCCAGCTAAATAATTTGTCATTGTGCCATTCTATGACCTCCTGCTGCTACTACCTCCACACTCTGTCATTCTGCAACTCTGTGGCCTACCATGTTGCCAGAACAGGTTCTATCGTAATCTATGGAATCATCTGATGCCAGTGTAAAAAGAGTGCACTCTTTGATGTTATAGTGGGATCTTGGCCCTCAGCTTGGTCCTTTTGAGCTAGGACAGACGTTACCTTGTCAGGCTGTGTTCCCGCTTCACTTATTTGGTGAAGTTGGCCTTTGTAAGTGCCCATGGAATTGAAAAGTGAAGCGATTCTAAGAGCGGCGGCTGTCATGTGCGTGTCATACTAAAACACAGCATTGTTTGAAGACCAAACCACGCTCCCTGTGCATATTTAAGCATTGAACAACTGTCTACAACAGGCTCTCTGCAGCCAGGAAACACCTGTTTTTTAACGTGATTCGTCATGGTTTGATTCGGGTCGAATAAAATTTTTTCTAAAAACTTGGCGAATCGGGTCTAACCGAATTTCAACAAATTCGCCAATCTGTAATAAACACACATTTATATTGGTATGGTTGACATATAACTTTCATATACAGTTCAAACGGTAATGTATACTGCTACTGTTGCATCTTTCCAGAGTCCAACAATGGGTCAGATGAATGAATGATAGAATAATCTGAGAAAGAGTGTTTACAGTCACGCTGCTTCAGTGGGAAAAAAAACACTCAAAATATGAGGAAGTGTTTAAGTGGATTTTATTGAAGTTAAAGGAAATCTGTCATCAAATTGTGTGTTCATAAACCAGCATCACTTATGGGGTGGAACTGGGAGAATGTTTTATGCTCTTTACTTATAGCTTCTGTGGTATAGAAATCAACTTTTAGAAATATATAAATGAGATTGATGTACTCTGGAGGCTTTTACTAGCCCCTCTCCCTGCCCTCCACTTCATTCTCACTGCTTCCTCTTACGGACACGTCTGAAATCTTCCATCTGAGCATTAGCTTTCGCTCTCCTGTAGCTAAAGAGATGCAAAGCCATGGTAAATCAGTGACTTCAGGAGGAAGCGATGGGGATGAAGTAGTGGGAAGCTGGAACCTGGAGAGGCTCTTAAACATTAAAGATTACCTTTAATTTTTTTTTTTCAAGTCAATAAGAAAGGTGAGACCTTACTGTCATGGCTGTATACCTGTTCCCCACTAGGAGAAGGATATTATCTTTCTGCAGCAGTCACTTTCACAAATTTCAGTTATATTATTACAGTGGGCACAGGACCTTTATTCTTGTGATCAGTGAGAGTCTAGTTATCAGGTACTTAATTTAGAGTAACTGGACTGCTAAAATATATGGGCTGTGGGGCCGCATCTGAGCTGCAGACCAAGAAGGACAGCTACTTTCCTGCAGCTCCATCTCGGGCCATTAAATCCAGGGCCATCTTAACTCATATTGTGGACATCCGAATCTCCAGGCACACTGAGAACAGTATATAGGGTGGCCCTGTGGCCGGGGAGCTTTTTTGAAGATTTTCCCACTTGGTTCCTAGTGAGACCTTCCGAGGCCTCTTGTAGGTTATGCTTGATGTCAAGGGAGCTCCCTTACAAGGTAGCTAATAGAGGCGTGGATCTCCTTATCCCATCCTGAAAAACTTTTCATATTTTCCCAGCATCCATGGTTATAAGACTCCACATGCCTACATGGTGGCCTTAATTAGCAGTTTCCATACGGAGAACTCTTACTTCCCAACCCCTGGCATTTAGACAGTCCTCAGGGAGCCTCTAAACTCTGCAGAAAGCATTTCCTGCATGTGTTGTCCCCTAAGAGAGATGGGAGGGCCTTCACTCTACTCTACTGTAAATTGTAATGAGGTGCATGTAGTTGCTGATCTTGCGACACAAATTCCACATTTTTTCCGAATCCGTCGGGTTTTCCGATGGCGACGCCCCCGATTTCCATTGTGTGCATGCCAGCGCTGATGCACCACAATCCGATCGCGTGCGCCAAAAACCCGGGGCAATTCGGCGCAAATCGGTAATTTTTGGGAAACCAGCAAAAACATAGCGATTCGGGCCCTTAGTAAATGACCCCTATGTCTTTATCATGAGAATCTATTCCTCTCTTGATACATCCCATAATTTTCTTTGCTTTAGCAGCAGCTCCCTAGCTCTGGTCACTAAAATTAAGTTTACTATCCACTAATACCCCCAAGTGTTTTTTTAGCTGTAGTTTTACCAAGTAATTGACTGTTTAGAACATAATTGTACTTTTTGTTTCTATGGCCCAAATGCATAACATTATAAAATATATATTTATCTACATTAAACCTCATCAACCATTTCTCGCCCATTCCTCTGTAAAGCAAAACTATCGACCTCAGTATTTTTTTACTTTACACAGCTTAGTATCATCTGCAAACATTGAAACTTGCCTGTTTAAACCCACTACAAGGTCAGAAATTACTTCACTGGTAACATCGACCCAATCTGAGAATGTGCCAGTAATGACAACCCTCTTTTTTTCTATCCCATTACGAGTAACAAAGATGTTCCTCTGCACCTTGCACCTTCTTTCTTAGGTAGACATAAGGGAGACCGTCCCTTCATAGTATCATAGTATATAAGGCTGGAAAAAGATGCAAGTCCATCAAGTCCGACCTTTAATTAAATAAATGTTTTATCCCCATAACCCGTGATAATTTTTCTCTCCAGAAAAGCATCCAGGCCTCTCTTGAACATGTACATAGAGTCCGCCATAACAACCTCCTGTGGCTGAGAGTTCCATAGTCTCACTGCTCTTACAGTAAAGAACCTTTGTCTATGTTGATGGTAGATTCCCCCTTGTCCTGGTCACAGGCCTAGGTATAAAAAGATCTTTGGAGAGATCCTTGTACTGTCCGTTCAGGTATTTGTACATTGTAATGAGGTCTCCCCTCAGTCGTCTTTTTTCTAAACTGAATAATCCCAAATTTTGTAATCTGTCATTGTATTCTTATCCCCCCATTCTAATAATCTTGGTTGCTCTAATCTGCACCTGTTCCAGTTCTACTATGTCCTTTTTATACACTGGTGCCCAAAACTGTACACAATATTCCATGTGTGGCCTGACCAGTGATTTGTATAAGGGCAAACCTATGTCTTTATCATGAGAATCTATTCCTCTCTTGATACATCCCATAATTTTATTTGCTTTAGCAGCAGCCGCCTGGCTCTGGTCACTAAAATTAAGTTTACCATCCACCAATACCCCCAAGTCCTTTTCAGTTCCAGTTTTACCAAGAACATAACTATACTTTTTGTTTCCACGGCCCAAGTGCATAACTTTACATTTATCTACATTAAACCTCATCAACCATTTCTCTGCCAACTCCTCAAGCTTCCAGAGATCCCTCTGTAATGGTAAACTGTCGACCTCAGTATTTATTACTTTACACAGTTTAGTATCATCTGCAAATATTGAAACTTGACTGTGTAAACCCCCCTTCCCGTGCCATGGGGGGTCCCGGTGCATGGAGAAGGCTCGCGGGCCGAGCCCTCTCCATAGCCGGTAAGTCTTTGCTGCATATTGCAATGCTGCCGGCGGCTTCAAAGAGATGGCGCCGCATGGGCGCCGCCATCTTGTCGTGGATCGCTGCTCCCCAATGAGGTCACGGGGAGCGGCGATCCGTCGTAACCTCGGGTGTTCCGAATACCCGAGGCTACTTCGTTTTAACCCATGCATTACAATGTGCTAATTGCACATTGTAATGCATGGGGAGTAAAATCCACATATACTGCCATACTGTAGTATGGCAGTATATGATAGGATCGATCAGACTACCTAGGGTTAGAGTACCCTAGGGAGTCTGAAAAATAGTAAAAGTAAAAATAAAAAAAAGTTTAAAAAAAAAAAATTATAATAAAAATAACCTAAAAATTCAAATCACCCCCCTTTCCCTAGAACTGATATAAAAATAAATAAACCGTAAAAATCATAAACACATTAGGTATCGCCGCGTCCGAAAATGCCCGATCTATCAAAATATGATAATGTTTTTTCACTACGTTTAACCCCGTAACAGAAAATAGTGTCCAAAGTCGAAAATGGCATTTTTTTGCCATTTTGAAAAATTTAAAAAATTTAATAAAAAGTGATCAAAAGGTCGCACAGTCCCAAAAATTATAGTAATGAAAACGCCATCAAAATTTGCAAAAAATGACACTATCCACAGCTCCGTATACCAAAGTATGAAAAAGTTATTGGCCCCAGAAGATGGCAAAATAAAAAAAAAATATTTTGTACAGGAGGTTTTAATTTTTTTAAATGTATGAAAACATTATAAAACCTATACAAATTTTGTATCCACATGATCGTACCGACCGAAAGAATAAAGTAGACATGTCATTTGGGACGCAGAGTGAAAGCTATAAAATCCAAGCCCACAAGAAAACGTCACAAATGGGGTTTTTCACCATTTTCACTGCATTTGGAATTTTTTTCCCGCTTCCCAGTACACACCATAGAATATTATATACCGTCACTATGAAGTGCAATTTGTTACTCAGAAAATAAGCCATAACACAGCTCTTTATGTGGAAAAATAAAAAAGTTATAGATTTTTGAAGTTGGTGAGTGAAAAATGGAAGTGAAAAAACTAAAAAAGGCCAAGTCGTTAAGGGGTTAATAAAAATATTAAAAAGAAGTGGCCCCAATACAGACCCCTGTGGCACTCCACTGGTAACATCAACCCAATCTGAGAATGCGCCATTAATGACGACCCTCTGTTTTCTATCACTAAGTCAATTACTTACCCAAATACACAGATTTTCCCCTAGTCCCAGCAGTCTCATTTTTTATACCAACCTTTTATGCGGCACGGTGTTAAATGCCTTTGAAAAGTCCAGATATACAACATCTACAGCGTCCACTGGGTCCAGTCTTGAACTTACCTCTTACCTCCTCGTAGAAACCAATCAGATTAGTCTGACAGGACCGATCTCTCATATACCCATGCTGACGCTGGGTTATAAGGTTATGCACAGTGAGATACTCCAGGATAGCATCTCCAACAAACCCCTCAAATATTTTCCCTACCACAGAAGTTAGACTCACATGTCTGTAGTTTCCAGGATCACTTTTTGATCCTTTTTTGTATTTTGGTACCACATTTGCTATGCGCCAGTCCTGTGGAACATAAACAGTCCTCAGTGAATCTTCAAATATTAAAAATAACGGTTTGTCTATCACAGTACATGGCCCAGGTGATTTATCTATCTTAGTGGTTGGTAGGGGGCACCGTACCTCTTCCTGCGTTAAACTGTTGACACTCCAAAGAGAATTTACATTATTTCCCATTGTTTCTTCCACCAGGCGATTTTCTTGGGTAAAGACAGTCGAGAAGGCGACATTCAGTAGATTGGCCCTTTCCTCATCTCCTTCCACCATGACCCCCATGTTATTCCTAAGAGGGCCCACACTCTCTGTTTTTAGTTTCTTATCATTAATATACTTGAAAAACAATTTGGGATTGCTCTCCCTGGCAGTATTTCTCTCAGTCTCTATTTTTGCAGCCTTAATCTGCTTTTTACAGGTTTTATTTTTCTCTCTATAATCCTGTAATGCCTCATAACTACCTTCATGTTTTAGCACCTTAAACACCTTATCTTTCTCGCTTATTGCTAAGACTAGTTAGCCACATTGGCATTTTCTATCTCCAAGGACTTTTTTAGAATGTATGAGAAATAGTCCCATTTTTTTTGGGGGGGGGGGCTTTTGTCTTTGAGAACATTGTCCAAGTCTTTAAGGTCTTCCCTTTGTTGCTGAAAATTTGCCTTCTTGAAGTTTAGAGTGTTCATTGCCCCCCCACTAATGCTCTTAGTAAAGCGTAATACAAAATCATTGATATTATGATCACTATTGCCCAGGTTCCCCCCAACCTGTAGTTTTGATACTCAGGTCTGTTGGTAAGGATAAGGTCCAGCAGTGCCCCCCTCTTGTTGGCTCCAGGACTAGTTGCGACAGGTAATTATCTTTTGTTGTTGACAAGAACCTGCTACCTTTGAAGGACCTGCAGGTTTATGCCCCCCAGTCAATATCTGGGTAATTGAAGTCCCCCATGATAAGTACTTCACCATGCTTTGAAGCCGCATCCATTTCACTTATCAACATTTCCTCTGCTACCTCCATTATATTTGGAGCTTTATAGCAAACCCCTAGTAATATTTTATTATTCTTTTTCTCTCCCCTTATCTCCACCCATCGGGACTCCACATTTGCATTTGCGTCACTGATGTCATCTCGCAGGACAGGCTTGAGGCAAGAAGCATAAAGGAGCATAAAGTAGGGAGGATGTTCCCACAAGCTACCTGACAAAGAGCGTTTGTGACACAGATTCAACTTGGCTCGTAAAGCCTAAGAAACTAACTATAAGGTCCTGAATCAGGGCTGGTGCTGCTCTGGATCTAGGGGCACCATGTGTCAAGTGTGGTGGGTCTATCAACCAACTGGGGCATTTTGGGACAAAGTGTTTGAAGTTATTAATAAGCTTTTGGGAACAGTATATATGGTTGCCAATTGGGTCAGTGGAAAGGGAAGGAGACAGATCGTTCAAAGTTTTTTATCGTTTATTTGGAGCTCTTATAAGTGCTGTTAGCCTTATACCCTGTATTTGAGGTAGAAGCTTAGCATTTTATATTTTTGCTGCATGTCATATGTTGCTTCAATAAAGAATGTCAAAAAAATATATTTATATATTGGGTGACCTGCAATAACAATCCAAAGCTATAGACAGCTGTGAACCCTTATTTTACCTAAAACATTTTTTGCTCACATTGCCATAAAAATCAACTTTGTTATCTTACCAAGGAGTCTTACAGCCAGGACTCAGAGTGGGTATGTCCTGCTTGGTAAAGTCCAATGGCCCATCCGCTTGGTGTCATATCATGTGACCAGGGTGATGTCATCTAAGGTCCTTTACCCACCAATTTATTTCATGCTATTTGAGAAACATACATGGAGTAGATTTTGCAAATGTTAGTGGGTAAAGGACCTTAGAGGACATCACCCTGGCCATGAAGTGCTGAATGGTGAGAAAGAGGCATGGGGCATGGGGAGGGGCAGCTGGACTTGGCCAAGCAGAACAAACCATTTTAAATTGCTGCTAGACCTGACTATATGCCAGGTAAGATAGCACAGTTGATTTTATGGGGATGTGAGGGAAACAATTTTTAGCTATAAGAAGAGTGTCATTTACTTAATAGGGCTCTATAGGAATATGTCACTAGCTGTATTTGTTAAAAAAATGTGGTAACAGGTTCCCATTAATAATGTATTTCAAAGTTTAGCTAAATTGTTTGTAGGTCAGACATTGTACAAGTACAGGAGGGAATGAGCAACCTAATTGAATCTCAAACAATGCCATATCTCCTCAGTTCACAAGACTGCAAATATGTTCTAAACATTTAGGAAATATACAAATCGAGATTGGAGATAAAATAGTAGTTATTAGACTTTTTCTTTATTAGTCTGCAATGCAATTTTTATTCATCAATAAGTTATTTGAGAAGGAGCGACTAACCAAAAGCAAGCAATTGTTACACTTTACTTGCCACCTCCAGACTTACTTTATCATTATTACTTAATCATACTTTCAGTATAATTCTAGTTATGGATGAAAAAAAAAAAGATTGTATCAGAACCTAAAACAATCCCATAGTGAGAACACCATGGAACCGGTTACATTACACACAGATGTTCAGGTTGTCTGATGTATCCATAAAGGAAATCTCAAATTATAAAAGTGATTAGTCTGCTCCCTGGTTCAATCCCTTAAATCCTCTCACTTACTCTTAATGATATTTAGGAATATAAAAAGAAGTAACAAACGAAATAAATCTAATACTAATAAAATGTAACACGCTGCCTGCAGTCACTTCTCCAATTCTTGTTTACTTCTTCAGGATTACAATGAAAAGTTTATGAATTATAAAATAATAACTTGACATTAATGGGTCAGTAAGAAATGATTTGGGTATCTCCAACTGTGCCAGGAAGAACGTGTGCTGGGCCCATCTGAAATTGAAGAACCAATAGCTTTTAATGCTCTATTAGATTTATAGCTTTTCCCTGTATTTCAGTGTACCTGTGGATACATTTAGCATACTAATTATTTACACTGCCATATCAACTACAATATTGTATTTCCAAAGCTAACATTATTTTTAAAAGTTTACTATGGTAAAACTTTGGATAGTAAAGTGAGTTCCCCACAAATGAAATATGTACAGTGCTGCTTGGAAGATTGTGAACCCTTCAGAATCTCCTGTATTGTAGCATATATTTTACCATAAAATACATTCATATAAGACCTACATTATAAGTAGATAAAGATTAAACAAATTAAAAAAATATTAGACTTCTTCATACATGTTTGGAAGTAGAATGTGGAATGAGAGTGGTAAAAGTACCTTAAATACTCGAGTATAAGCTGACCCAAGTATAAGCCGAGGCCCCTAATTTTAGCCTTCCGAGTATGTAGCCTGTCGCACCCTGCCCAATAGTATATAGCCAGCACCTGCCCCCCTGTATATAGCCTGCCATCCCATATCCCCCAGTATATAGCCAGCACCCTGCCCCAGTATATAGCCAGCCCACTGACCCATTATATAGCCAGCCATGGGGGAAGCCGGAAAAGTGAGTTTTGATATATATATATATATATATTTTTTTTTTTTACTCGAGTATAAGCCGAGTTTGGGGTTTCAGCACATTTTTTTGTGTTGAAAAACTAGGCTTATACTCGAGTATACATGGTATGTGATTCTTTGCTTTTAATATTTGATCAGCCCCCACCTCTCTTCCTTGATGCAGCATTTACTCCATCTACACTTTTCCTGTAATTGTGGATTATTCCAGCTGCTTTCTATTGAATTATGAAAAATATTTCTGTTGAATTAAAAGAAACAAACAAATGGCACACACAGGGAAATGTGTCCATGCACAGTGTGAAAGTGAAGGTGTCTGCGGCTATTCTCACTTCATGGGGTTCTACCACAGCAGGCACAACACTACTGCGGACTTAATGTGAAAGTTAAAGTGAGTGATCAGTGGCAGCTTTTTACATTGACCTGAATGTAGACTAGAGGGTACACTGGCGATCAAAAAAGTAACAATGTTATGACCTTCTAGGCTCCATATCTTACCATCCTCTACACCTGTCAACATGAGACTACCACCATTTTATTGACTTATTCTATCAATCCAGTTCACCATGTCATTAAACCATTTACTCGCCAATCTCAACATTTGCTTTAGGTCATTGTCTTGCTGGAACAGTGGGGCACTTTTACTTACCTGTCCGATGGAGTTCACCGAAAGTGCGTTGTCCGACGATAATGCACTCTGCTGTGATTCACTAAGATCGTTTGCCAGATATCCTGCATGTGTCGCTTCCCCACTCAGGTCCGACGGAGTTCACCATGTATTAAGTGCATGTAAGTGCATTGATAAGACCTAACTGGCTGATCGATGGGGCCTCTGTGATGAGACCCCATAGATCTTGAGAATCAGGGCCCGTCGTGCATACACTGGCTGCTCTGAACATTTCAAGTGCAATGGGGGTACAATGGACACCTGTTCTCAAGATCCATGGGGATCTTATCACTGAGACCCCCAACTATCAGTAAGTTAGGCCTTATCCTGGCCCTGTAGATCACTAAAGATTAGTCACAAAACTTTTTACTATAGCTTACCTGGAGATATTTCTAACCTCCTGAACGTTTTTGGTTGTTCTTTGATTCCGACCTCAAGAAGGTATCTCAAAGTTTCAGAAACACAATGGGGGTGATTTATCAATCTGTTTATGCCAGAAAACTGGAGTAATTTGTACCTGAAATGCTGTGCGCCATATGAACTGAAGGTTTTAGGCCATTTGTAGGCTATTTTATGACTCCTCTGAAAAGGGGCCTAGTCCTCAGTCCCTGCACTATAAAATCAATTAATGTGGCACAGCAAACTAGACAAACTAATAGGGGGGGGGGGGGGCAAAGTACAACTCACCAGTGTTATACTGCACCATAATAATCATTCAGCACCAGACACAATGATTAATTTGGTACAGCAGAGAACTGTCTACTGTCTAGCATGTAATGGGGAGAAACCAGAAACAAACAAGACAGTGAGCCCTGACACTGAAACTTCCAAACAAGCCCTGACTGCTTACCTCTGCATATCTTAGGTGATTCGGGAAAACTAGGAGACAGTCCCTCCCTACACCAAAATGGAAATAATAAAACCAAGCCGGCAAAATATCAGGGTCAACAAGTTGGCTCATCACAAGGAATATTAATTATGATGTGATAAACATGGCGGTGGAACATATGCTTCATAACAGTGAGATCACAGACATCACTGCAAGAACCATGCAACGCATGTCTGAGATGGTGGCCTGAAAAAAGAAGCTTTAAATGTGATGGCTAGAGTTTGCGTGAGGTACAAAAATGGACAGTAGAAGAATATAACAATGATAATAGGAAAGTGAATAGAGTGGGCTCTGAGTGGGTCCATAAGAATCAAGGATCAAATATCGAGAAGATGAAGGAACTATCAAGTTTGATGGAGGAAGACTGATGATATAGTATGATAAAGCAGTGGATACTTGATCAGGATCAATGGTGGTCTTAATGCTTAGCTATAAGTGAGTATCTAACAAGATGAGTTACTTTATACACTTGAGTGCTATGGGTATGAAAAGAACAACATAGAGGGGCTCATTTACTAAGGGTCGCAGATCGCACTTTCGTTGGATTTTCCATCTTTTTCGAGATTTTCACGGCTTTGACAGGTATTTAACAGATGTCAGCGGTGGCATTGTGTTGCAGCTGCTGGATTGTGGTGCAGAAATGGGACAGAAATGGGGGGGGGGGTGCCATCGGACGATTTGGACTGAGCGTGGCATTTAACTTTCAAATTGTGTCGCAATCTGTGGAGTGAACCTAACTTGTTATGGCTGGAGAACCCTTTAAGCTCAAAGTTATATAGAAATTTACAGCATTCTAAAGGGCTTACAAACTTTCATGCACCACTGTCATTAACTGGTTCACGACCGCCCGCCGTGTTTTCACGGTGGCGGTCGCATTCCGATGCATGGAGATGGCTCGCGGTCAGAGCCCTCTCCATAGCCGGTAAGTCTCTGCTGCATATTGCAGCAAAGGCTTACCGGTAACACCCGCGATCGGTGCCGGCACCTATCGCGGTTGTTTTCTTGCAGAACGCCGCCGGCAAAGCTTTGCCGGCGGCTTCAAACTGATGGCGGCGCATGGGCCTAAAAATTCAAATCACTCCCGTTTCCCTAGAACTGATATAAATATAAATAAACAGTAAAAATCATAAACACATTAGGTATCGCTGCGTTCGAAAATGCCTGATCTATCAAAATATAATAACGTTTTTTCACTGCGTTTAACCCCGTAACGGAAAATCGCGTCCAAAGTCAAAACTGGCACTTTTTTGCCATTTAAAAAAAAATAAAAATTCTATAAAAAGTGATCAAAAGGTCGTACAGTCCTAAAAATAATATCATTGAAAACATCATCAAAAGTCGCAAAAGATGACACCACCCTCAACTCCATAGACCAAAGTATGAAAAAGTTATAAGCACAAGAAGACGGCAAAATAAAAAAAAAATTTTGTTCATGAGGTTTTAATTTTTGTAAATGTATGAAAACATTATAAAACCTATACAAATTTGGTATCCCTGTAATCGTACTGACCCAAAGAATAAATTAGATGCGTCATTTGTGGTGTGAAGTGAAAGCCGTAATATCCAAGCCACCAAAAGAATACGACACAAATGCGTTTTTTCACCATTTTCACTGCATTTGGAATTTTTTTCCCACTTCCCAGTACATGGCATGGAATATTTAATACCATCCCTATGAAGTGCAATTTGTTACGCAAAAAACGAGCCGTCACATAGCTTTTTACGTGTAAAATAAAAAAGTTATAGATTTTTGAAGGTGGGGAGTGAAAAATGGAAATGAAAAAACGGGAAAGGGCCCGGTCCTTAACCGGTTAAAGATGATTTTTCATTTTTATTAAGATTTTACAGTAGTTTTAAATATAAATAACCTGGGAAGATTGGAGAGATATGAGGAGGTCCATGGCATGTAGAATGACGTCCCTGGCGCAGATCTCCGTTATCTATCTACCTCATTTCATGCAGGCACACTGACAGGTAGTATATAGGATAAGGTGTAAATTCCGAGTTCCAGACCAAAGTTGTTCAGAGTCCCGCTCAAAGGTATCGGGACAGTAGATCATTAAAAATTCCTTTTATTTAGTCGCTAAGCGTTTCGGTTCTGGACTTGAACCTTCGTCAGGCATCGAAGGTTCAAGTCCTTACCCGAAATGCGTATCAACTAAATAAAAGGAATTATTAGCAATCTACTTTCCTGATACCTTTGAGGGCGACTCTGAACTACTCCGGTCTGGAACTCAGAATTTACACCTTATCCACAGTAGTTTTAAAGACAGCACTGAAAGACTATACTCAACTACTCAACAATACAAATATTATACACGAATACAGAATATGCAGAATACATAAGGATGTATAAGAGTAAATAGATATTCTTGAACACTACAGAAGTAAGTTGGTATTGTTTGCATACTGTATCCGCTTCTCCAATTTGTCGCAAAATTCAATGTTATAATAATTTTATTCAGAATATTTCAATCAGAATATTCTTGTGTTCATATTGTTGTTATTTATTACTGTACTTTATTCTGGATAGGACTATTCTAACAAGTCACTATTATTTTCCCAGCAACAGCCAGTATTCTTAATATTGTCCATCTAAATACAAATGCTATAAGATCCATATTCAAATTAATGAGAATTGCTTTTATTTAATCTGCATGTGTAATATTTGTTTTTTTGGAAACACGCAGGAGCATTCATTGAATGTCCAAACCCTTAATTGGACCCTTTTATGTCGTCCTCCTTCCCCTATTACCAGATGAATAGTGGGCTCTGGCACACATATTTGTTTTTGTAAAACACACCAGGAAGTTTTTGTGTTTATTTTGTGTTTATTTCATTTCGTAACCTTTCCATACCAATTGGTAAATCCCTACGTTTTATCATCTTTGAATAGGAATATGAATGTAAATTATGAAGAAGGGAAACTATGAATCTTCCTTTTATAAAATAATAACACTACAATAAAGAGAAGAAGATGAACAAAGCTGCAAAAACTCCAATCCTTATGCAAGTTTGCTTTTTTATGCCCCAGTCTGGTCCCTCTTTGACTTTGGGCAACTTTCCATAATAAATCTTTTCACACTTTGTTCTGCCTGGAAACATTTAGAGGCCTTTTATTAAGTAATGGCCGTCAGCGCCGCTCCTGACCATATGCCAAGATAAAAGAGTTCTGAGAATGGTGTTTCGCTTAAAACCATGATGTGAGATCACGAGAGCGGCCTCCAATCACGGACTGAGAAAATGAAACATTTCCACTGCACATAAAGCAGCCTATTTTATCTTTGACCTTATTTTGTTATGTTTCTTAGGATATATATTAGCACCATGCAGTTTATATTACACTTTATGTGCATATGCTTGATTTATAGTCTTGGGTTTTGAAAGTGTTACCTTTCTGAAATTGTTACATTGACATTTTTATAAACATATGTTTGGATCTGTTCATATTAGATGGAAATATATTGTTAGTCAAAAGATTTGGGTTGTGGCCAGCGCTTTGATTGAGAATATGATGTATTTTGAGACTGTGTTTTTAAGTCTTAGATTTGGCAGTCAGAAAGTTATAGGCACATATTTGTAATGTACACTGCAGCAATGCAGAAAATATATATACAATGGTTGTTTGGAAGATGGAATGGTGAAGGTTACAATCTGTAACGAATACTGCTACTTAAAAAGAAAACACCAAATGCATTTTTTTTTCGTTTTCCTTTTTTGAATGAAGGAATTAACTCTTTAATTACAATAAACTGTATTTTAGAATATCTGCATCATCAAGGCGTTTTGCTCACAGGGTGAGGAACACTCATTACCCCGCCCATCTAAGGCTGTAAAACCAGGAATGTATATTATAGTATCCGGGACTAGTATTGTTCAGCAGATAGCTCCACCTGTAGTCAAACTCCCCAAATTGTTGGGGATCCCAGCAAGTGCAGTCCCAAGTGTTTTGACAAATCTGCTATTCTGTAATTGCAGGTTTGTGTGTATAAATGTCTTTCTTATAAGAATACCTTTAAGGAAAGCTCTCGGGTGTTATTTTCTGTGTTCATTCTCAGTTGTTTTCTTGGGTAGTGCTCTGACGCTCACCCCCTTGCCCCCTTCTCCTCGCGTATCCCTCGCAGCTCCTGGCATCTTCCTAGAAGTGCGGGCAGACATAGACATGTCTCTGCCACCACTTTAAGGAAGACGCGAGGAATAGGCTAGGAGAAGAGGATGCAGGGAGTGAGTGCCAGAGGTAAATTTTAGGTTTATTATTTTTAAGGGGTCTTCTACAGGACATTTTATTATTTGGCAGTGGGGGTCTACTGCAGGGTATTTTATTACTAGAAGAGTGCTGCATGGGGCATATCATTACTGTGGGGGAGAGTGCATGGGGCATATCATTGCTCAGGGGTGCCGCATGGGTCATTTCAATACTGGGGAGGGCTGCGTGAGGCATAGAGTTGCTGAGGGAGTGCTGCATGTGGCATATCATTACTTGGGGAGAGCTGCATGGAACATATTGGGGGTTATTGGGGGCCCAATTCGCGTTTTTCCGTCATGTTACCCGAATATTTCCGATTTGCGCCGATTGTACCTGAATTGCCCCGGGATTTTGGCACACGCGATCGGATTGTGGCGCATCGGCACCGGCATGCACACGACGGAAATCGGGGGGGGTTGTGGCCGAACGAAAACCCGACGTATTCGGAAAAACCGACGCATTTAAAAATGGAAAATGTGTCGCTCGGGACGCGCCTACCTGCACTCAGCCGGCCTTGGTGAATTCCGGCGCGTTCAGATGCTTTTCAGCGCAGCACCTTATTAAATCCCGTCCGGACCCGAATCCAGCGCAGAGAACGCGCCGCTGGATCGCGAATGGACCGGGTAAGTAAATCTGCCCCATTATGGCAGAGGGAGGGCTTCATGTGGCATATTATTACTGGGGGAGCACTGCATAAGGCAGATCATTACTGTTAAGGGCCACATGGGGAATATCATTAGTGGGAGGCTGTATGTGGCATATCATTACTGGGGTGGATGCATGTGGCATATCATTACAGGAGGAGGCTGCATGGAGCACACATTGGGTATATCATTACTGGGAAGGGCTACATAGGGAATGTCATTGCTGAAGAGGGCAGCATGGGGCATATCATTACTGGGGAGGACTGCATTGAACAAATAATAAGTGGGGGGCTGCATGTCGCTTATCATTACCCCAGGAGGGCTGCATGGAACATATTATTCCTATGGCAGGGCTACATGTGGCATATGATTACTAGGTGAGGGCTTCTTGAAACATATTATCACTGGGGGAGGGCTGCATAGAACATATTATTACCAGAGGGAGTGCTTCATGGGGCATATTAATAATGGGGGACGATATCATGGGGCATATTATTACTGGGGAGGGCTGCATTGAATATATTACTACTAGGAGCAGGGCTGCATAAAACATATTATTACTGGGGGAGGGCTGTATGTGGCATATCATTACTGGGGACAGCTGCATATGGTATAAAATTACTGGGGGAAGCCTTAATGTGGTGTATCATTACTGGAGAAGGGTGGCAAAGGGCTGCATGGGACAAACTATTACTGGGGAGGGATGTATGTGGCATATCATTATGGTGGGAGGGCTGATGGGATATTTAATTACTGGGAGAGGCTGCATGGAACATATTATTATGGGTGGGGGTGCATGTGGCATATCCTTACTTGGAGAGGGCTGAGAGCTACATAGAACATATTATTACTGGGGTAGGGCTGCATGTGGCATAAGATTAATGAGGAGGGTTGCATTAGGCATAACATTACTAGGGGAATATAACTGGGGAAGGTCTGCATGTAGCATTTCATTACTGGGTGAGGGCTGCATGGAACAAATTATTACTAGAGGAATGCTTCATGTGGAATACCATTACTGGGGAGGGTTGCATCGTGCATAACATTACTAGGAGAGGGTTGCATGTGGCATATCATTACTGGGGAGAACTGCATGGAACATATTACTGGGGTTCTGCATGTGGCAAACAATTACTGTGGAGGGCTGCATGGGCATCTCATTAGTGGGGGAGGGCTGTATGGGGCATATCATTACTTTGGGAGGCTGCATAGTGCATATCATCAATGGGAAGGGCTGCACAGAACATATTATTACTGGAGGAGGGCTGCATATAACATATTATTACCAGGGGGAGTGCTTCATGAGGCATAACAATACTGGGGGATGATTGCATGGGGCATATCATTACTTGGGAGGGCTGCATGAGGCATATCATTCCTGGGGAGAGCTGCATGGAGCTTTTCATTTCTGGGAGAGGCTGCATGGGGTATTTCATTAGTGAAGGGAGGCTGCAGGGTATTTCATTACTCGGGGAGGCTGTGACCAATGCATTTCCCACCCTTATACTCAAGTCAATGGGGCACATTTACCTACCCAGTCCAGTCGCGATTCAGCGTGCGTTCTCCGATGAGGATTCGGGTTCTGCCGTGATTCACTAAGGTCCGTCCGTGGGCAATTCAGGGAAAATCCGAAATCGTCGGCAAACCTAACGAAACTGCACGATTCGGACCCTTAGAAAATGAGCCCCAATAAGTTTTCCCAGTATTTAGAAGGAGCAATTGTTGGAAGTTTTAAAATAGGAAAATGCATAACATGTACTGTGGCAATGTGTTTTGTTTACAAAAGCTATCTTTTCAACACCTTTACACATGCCCAACGCTATGTGTGTCAGTGTCACTCTGACATGATTTACTACCACTGTCATTCAGGATAAATTAATTATACAAGGTGTAAAATGAAAAATCTGTGTTTAGTGGACAAGAGTGGGTTATAGATTAATTTTCAGGACAATTGAAGCAGTATTGGTTCATACTGAATTGATTCAAACCCAAACAAATCTTTAGAAAAATGTGGCGTACCTTCAGTGAAACTAATCTTGGATGATTTGCTCATCTGTAGCTGTTACTTACTTTCCCGTTACCTTCCTGTATAGCTTCCTTAGTTCCAGAATTCCTGGCTCAGTTACTGCTGTAGTTAGTTTGTCCTGTTGGACTGTCTGCTTGTTCACCTTTTTTTTTGAACCTCGAACCGGAAGCTGCTAGTTGAAAGCAAGTTCTTTCTTCCCCTTGCAGGATCACTCAGGTCTTGGAGCAGTTTTCAGGTAATGGGTTCACCTTTATCAGAGTTGTGTACCTGCTGCACACAGAGCCGTAACCTACAAAAAAGTTTCAGGGTTAGTTTGCCATTTTGTGCCTATTTTGGTAGCTAGTTCCAAGTTTTATGGTTTTCCCTTTTTGTCTTTTCCAGATTTAACTTTGATATGAAGGAATTGTATCCAAACCTAAGTCCAAACGATGATCACAGGTGGTAAAAAGGGTTGGCCGCTCTTTTACATATGCCTTTATATGTGGATAATCCCTGAATGTTCATCGTGGGATTTTGCAGTCCTGCTCCTTACTTCGGTGCTGTCAGCAGACTATCCAAGCTTCTTTGTTTACATGTCTGAGCTGTGCTGAATAGGAGTAGCTGCAGAAGGAGAGTATGACTTATCCTGCTCCTCCCCCCCCCCTTTTCCTGTCTGTCAGTGAGGATGGACTGTGAAAAGAGACACTGTTGGTAATGCCATGAGGAGGGGCTAGAGCAGCTAAAGAGAGGTTACTGCGGGTATATGTAGAGGACAGCATGGTGAGAATAGGTAAATTCTGAAGCTTTCAAAGGAGGCAAAGCTACAGGTACATAAATGCAGAGCCATGTCTAATGGAAGATAATTATTGAATTATTAAAGTGGCCAAGCCTTTTAACATTTTAACTGCCACCAGCATGCTGGAAGCAAAGTCGCCTGGGATATTGTCACTCCCTGTCTTGTCCTCAGAAAGATCATAGCAAGGACCTGAACTCACACTATTTTGCACAGACCCGGATATTGGGATTCAGATCACAACATAACCGCTCTATTACCGTTTTTCAGTGTGATAAGATTCTTTTATAATTATAGTGAGCCACAATATGACTGAACTCTCCCTAAGCACAGGGAATCTTTTAGTGGTGCTGCTGCTTAAAGAGATCAGTGCTAATCATTTAATTGACACATGGGTACATAACTCATTACATGTAAATATTTTTCTGTACTCAGTCCTCTCCCATGGCCAAAGATTTAGGATAAACAGCTAAAACTCAGAAGTGATGGAAGATTATATTTTCTAATTAGCATTTACCACAATTCAGTATAATTAGGTTAAGCCACTGAACAAATAGATATCGATATGTCAATTCCAGAAAATGGGAGTAATTTGCACCCTAAATGTTATGCACCACATTTTCTAAAAGTTTTAGACCAATTTTAGACTGTTTTCTGACTCCTACAAAAAAGGGACGTGTCTTTGGTTAAAGGGGGTGTGTCTGCGCAGAAATAACCCATGTACCAGAAAATTCAATATGGTGATACAGCAAACTGACCATCTAATAGGAGGTGTTCAGTAGAACTCGCCAGTCTTATACTGCTCCAGATTAATAATCCAGCACTAGACACTAGTGATTAATCTGGAGCAGCAGAGAAATGTCTAGTTCTACTCTGCACTGGTCTAAAGACCAACACATTAATATATCTCCCCCAATGTTCTTCAAACATGCTCACTGCATTATATTGTGAACCCACCCAAATGATTACCTGTTTTATTTGTCCGTTTGCCATGAATATTACTATCACTTACTTACAAAGATCTAATATCAAACAATGGGCCCCATAAAGAAGACTTTGAGCAGATGGTGGATAATAATAATATTTGCTAGAGGGAATAAATAAGGGTACAGCGGATGTAAATGTCATTGTATAAACTAAGCACATATTTCAGTCCAAGTACTGACTATCCAACAACTTAAAGGGTTTGGATCAATCTGTGAACCATCATAGTTAATTGTTTTGGGACTAATTTGTATCTTTTATTAGATATTTTGTCTATTGCTGCACATTCTGTATGATTTATTTCAATATTTGCTTAGCAGATAAACAGACAATTTGTCCTTTTATACTGGTGCACCTTCTAGTTTTGCTTCCAGTCCAAGAAATAGCACAATAAAGCTTGATGCGGTGTCCAAGAGGTAGAGGCAGCTGTTCTATGACACTTTACACACACACACACTCATCTCCTAAGTCTCCATTTGCTTTAGATTTTCATTGGGCAAATTATAAAAATGCAAAGGAAGAATGGTGCATAACTCACTAAAGTTATAGAAAGAAGCACAAAGTATTTTTTTATACGAGATAACAGAACTGGAGTATTTTTTCTATGAAATGCGCATTGTGTTGTTCTTGTGTTAATCAACTTCAAAGTTCTGAAATGAAATTTACTACTTTGTGTTTATTGGAGAAAGCAAGACTGAAAAATTTTATAATGTAGAAACTTAAAAAAATTAGACTAATTTTGTTTTATTCTTTAAATAATGCACCAGATTCACTGGATAATGAATTTAAATGGTCTATAAAACCAGTAGTGGATTACAACATAGGTGATTTGGGTAGTAGCCCAGGCCCCAAAGCTTCTAGAGGGCTCATGGCCCCCACCCACCAAATTTTATACTGATAAGGGCCTGATAAGGATCCATGAAATCCTTGTACATCTGTTCCTGCTCTCAATACACAAGTATAAAAGAACCATTTCAGGTCCTGGAACCACAGATTGAAAGTAGGCAAAAAAGCGGCATCCTCCATTCCCTAAGAATCTTGATTCTAGTCCCGTATTAAGACCAGAGCAGTCTTCATCCTATACACAATACAGACTCTCCTCAGGGGGAGCACAGACTCGCCAAATGGTGTCTCTAATTTACTGCATTGCTATATACACATTCTGAATACATTCCGTGTCATATGAAAGTCTTTACTGAAGCATCACTGACTTTTAGATTATTTTGGATATTTTAATTAATTAATTAATTAATTTTTTAAAACATAAATTTTTTTTCTTTTGTAGGAAAAATGTATCACCAGTAAATCATGGTCACCGTGGGGATGTGAGTGGCTCCAAGTTATGCTAACCTTTTTTTTGTAGCCACCTCATGTACCAAACGATCTACATGTCTACCCTTTGACACACCGATAGAATTTACAACTAATGTCTGCTATAGAAAGGGAATCAAACTGAAATAGATTTTGAGAGAAAGGATATAAAAAAATTGATCAAAACAGCTTACATGCAGAATTGCAATTGGGAATGAAATCCTTTGAAAACAGTTGCTTCTACTGTTGTATCTTCTTGACTTCTTTTGATGGAGGTAGTGCAGCAAAAAATGGCATATAGTACGATCTCCACTTGAAAGATCCATCCTGAACCAGATGTAACATTCTGGAGAAACTCAGCTATGTAAAAAATATCATTGCTTCAAGTAGATTATACGATACCTTGGTAAGAAACAATAAAATTATTAACCCTACCATTTTACAACACAGCACATACATACTGTATATACTCGAGTACAAGCCGAGTTTGTCAGCAAAAAAAATGTGCTGAAAAAACCAAACTATAAACTAGGGGGCATATCCTGGGGGATGTGGGCTGGCTGGCTATATACTAGAGGGCATGGGCTGGCTGGCTATATACTAGGGGAATGGACTTGCTAGCTATATACTGAGGGAAAGGGAACTGGCTAGCTATATACTGGCTGGAGGCAATTACCAATGCATTTCCCACCCTAGACTCGAGTCAATAGGTTTTCACAGTTTTTTTGTGTTATAATTAGGTACCTCCTCTTATACTCAGGTTGGCTTATACTCAAGTATACATGGTATGTTCTGGTATGGTATAAAAAGTGTCTACTCTGCAAAATGACAATGCAATTGTTTGATTTTCTCATTGCACAGGTACACAACAAATGTTGTTTTGTAATTAATCTTCCGTTATTTATCTAGCATGCAGCATTTGCCGCTTACACTATGAATGGCCATAGTTATAAAACCAAAATTGTAAAAGCATCTAATGATTAGCCATAATTGAAACTTTAAATGTATCAAAGTCATTGCGATTTAATAGATCTCTAATACTAATGAAGATTATCACGAGCTTCCAAACAGATGTGATTTTTAAACAGATGAGTTGATCTCCATATAGTCTACAAGAGGCAATTGTGACACTATAAAAGACCGCTTCTTCCTAAATGATAATTCAATCATTCACAATGTTACCATTTAGTTGTACCCATATTTTATAACCTTTTTACTAACCAGGGCATTTATATCTTAAACTGAATATTTTCAGTTTTACTATATTTTTTTAAACATTAACAATTTTAGTAGAAATATTGGGGGAGATTTATCACTACTTTTCTTTCAACCCCTCACCGACATGTGATGTAATACAACGTCACATGCGGGGTGCGGGTGCATGAAGAGGACTCAAGGGCTGAGCCCTCTCCATAGCCGCCAAGTCTTTGCTGCATATTGCAGCAAAGGTTTACCAGTAACACCCACGATCGTTGCCAGCACCGATCCCGGGTGTTTGCCGGTGGCGGCTTCAAAGAGGATCGTCGCTCACTTTGACATCATCGGGGAGCGGCAATCCGTCGAAGTATAAGCAAGAAGACCAGCTCACCTCCCGTTCAGGACACGCCGAGCGAGGCACGGGCCTCCCCTCTGCCAGGGTTAGGAATCCAAATGAACGAAAATAACGGCTCAGCCAGGCTCCAGGTAATGCATTTAACGTCCTTTATTTATGCATAAAAGTGCAACATCCACTGTGTGGGGAAACAGCAACAGCTGACGCGTTTCGGGCGGGTTAACCGTCCTTAGTCATAGCTGAGCTATGAGCACTTTTATGCATAAATAAAGGACGTTAAATGCATTACCTGGAGCGGCAATCCGTCGCCATGGGAGCCTCGGGTCTTCTTCGGCTATCAGCACATTGTAATGAATGAGAAGTAAAATCCTCATATACTGCAGTATGGCAGTATATGGTAGGATTGTACAGTCAACCTAGGGTTAAAGTACCCTAGGAAGTCTGAAAAATAGTAAAAGTAAAAATAAAAAAAATTATAATTAAAAAAACCTAAAAATTCAAATCACCCCTTTCTCCTTAGAACTCATATAAATATAAAAACAATGGTAAAAATCATAAACACATTAGGTATTGCCGCGTCTGAAAATGCCCGATCTATCAAAATATAACAACGGGTTTTCCCTGCGTTTAACCCCGTAACAAAAAATCGCGCCCAAAGTCGAAAATGCCACTTTTTTGCCATTTAAAACAAAAATTTAAAATTCTATAAAAAGTGATAAAAAGGTAGTAGAGTCCTAACTATGAGAGCATTGTAAACGTCATCAAAAGCCTCAAAAAACTGCACCTCCCAAAGCTCTGTACACCAAAGTATAAAAAAGTTATTAGCGTCAGAAAACGTCAAAATCCCAAAAAATGTTTTTGTACAGGAGGTTTTAATTTTTGTAAATCTATGAAACATTTTAAAACCGACCTAAACAATAAAGTAGATATGTCATTTGTGGCGCACAAAGAAATACGTACAATCCAAGCCCACAAGAATACGGCACAAATGCGTTTTTTTTACCAATTTCAATGCAATTGGAATTTTTTTGGAGCTTCCCAGTACACGACATGAAATATTAAATACCACCTTTTTGAAGTGTAATTTCTTACGCAGAAAATAAGCCATAACACAGCTCTGTACATGGAAAAATAAAAAAGTTAAAGATTTTTGAAGGTGGGGAGTGAAAAATGAAAATGCAAAAACAAAAAGGGATGCGGAGTTAAGGGGTTAAAAGGGGTTTGTTCATGAAAGAAAGTACAAAAATTTTTGTTGATGTTTTTATCTCCTTACTTTACAATTTCACTCAGTTTAATTGCTGTTTTATCTCCTTTAACTTAGTGATGGTCAGTGAAAGATTCCAGAGTGTGGGTGGGAACTCTCTAAGCAGACACTTCATGATTCCTCTGTGCTATGAGATGCTGTGTGCTGACAATGTGCTTAGATTATCAGGGTATAGGGTTTTTCTACACTTTCATTTAGCTTGTGGGCATTCTACTAGTATCTAACACAGAAAAAGAGAGATGAGACAGATCAAAGATGAGAGATATTAAGATCCATGAGATGGATATAAAACACAATGACACTCTCAGATCTGCTCCCTACCTTATCAATAAAACACACACTCAGCTCTGCTATAAAGACCTTATCTTGCCTGTAGCTAATAGAGTAAGTCTCTGCACACTGCTGCTTGTTGGCAAGAAGTGCCTGTTTCTGAGTTGGTCTTGTAATGCAGGGGGTGGGGTAGGAGGCAGAGTGCACTGCAGCCATGCAGGCAAGAGATGTTCTCATAAGAATAATCTGACCATAGTAAAAAGAACGAGACAGGACAATTAACTTCTTTGCACAAAAAGTTGTGACTTGTTTTCACATTCTCCACACCAGGCAGCAATGTTAGACTAACAGACACAGTTACAATTTAACACATGGAAAATCCACCTAAGACAAATTAGTCTAGTTTCTCTTGTCTCTTATTTCTTAGTCTGACAGGAAAAGTAAAAAGAGAAAAGATGAATGTATTTATGTATACACAGATAAAGTGAGTCCATTGTGTTTCTACCTAGCAATCAAGCACCGCTTTTCCATATGATGATATGTCTGACATTGAAACCTTTTTGGCCATTCATGCATTCTGTAGTTCATTCCATTTCATCAGTTGGTTACTTTTGCAACCAGGATGCATCTGAGATCTCCTGTTCTGCTTGAGTTTATAAAGGATATTAATGAGGATGTTAAGTACCTATGTTAATAACCTGTTTTTTTAATGTGTGGTTATACCACCGACATTACTTTTAATCCTTGCAATTTTGAATATTATTCAAATACATGTACTTTATACCACACCCAGTTTGGTAACTGCAAATTTTATATAAACTATTAAGTTTTAACTTTGCTGTATGCCCCTGATGATGGCTCTAGTTCACGGCTGAAATGTGAAGTGCCAATAAAGTAATCTTATCCCATGCATTAAGTGCTGTCTACTGGATGTGTAGTCACATCTTATGACTAGCATTTCACATCTACAGGGCTCTGTCTGAACACAGATTTTGTCTAAAAAAAATGATTTGTGTCAAATGTACAAAGAGTGCTGGAACCTTGCTTTTCCACTAATCTCACAAACTGCTCCACATCTGTTCCGGTTGTACATACTGTACTGATCTTTATGCCTCCATCTTTTTCACATATGGTTTCCCATATCTCTGACTCTCTAGTAGCTGCTCCAATGCTCCCCTCTCCCAGATAGCCCCTAGCCTCTCCTTTTCAAAGATTGAGACTGATCCCCTTGTTATCACAGACTGTTCCCTATGTTTCCTATAGTCCTTCCACATGTATAGTGTCCATCATGACCTTAGTAATAGGCATCCTTGCAAAAACTTCTTTCCATTCCCCCCTTCCACGAAGAATCTCTTTTAACTTGACGTTTCTCATAGACTATTTTCCAGTTTGCAAAACTCAGTTACAAACTGCTACTACCCCTACCCCTTCCTCCAGAGCCTTGTTTTTTATTGCTCATCTTCCTGTTTTGTCCCTGCATTGATCATAGAAATAAGAACATGGAGAAATAGTGAGGATTGTGCAGCTAGTTCTATGCTGCACAATTCTCTCTACTATCAGGCTTTGCACCTATGATCCCAGGCCACAAGACATCCTAACGCAATCCATCTTCCTCCATCTAAAATACTGAATTTGTTTTATATCAAAGTTAACCAGACTTTTCTATATAAATACATTATAAGAAAGATCTTTGTATATTTGTATATGGATTGTACATTGTTATTAGATGCCCTTTTCTATTTGACGAAACTGGACATTTCATAACTAGAGATGAGCGAACACTAAAATGCTCGGGTACTCGTTATTCGAGACGAACTTTTCCCGATGCTCGAGTGCTCGTCTCGAATAACGAACCCCATTGAAGTCAATGGGAGACTCGAGCATTTTTCAAGGGGACCAAGGCTCTGCACAGGGAAGCTTGGCCAAACACCTGGGAACCTCAGAAAAGGATGGAAACACCACGGAAATGGACAGGAAACAGCAGGGGCAGCATGCATGGATGCCTCTGAGGCTGCTTAAACGCACCATTATGCCAAAATTATGGGCAACAGCATGGCCATGACAGAGTGACAGAATGAAGCTAGATAGCATCTAAAACATGCAATAATTGACCCTGACACTATAGGGGACGGCATGCAGAGGCAGCGGCAGCAGGCTAGAGAGTGTCATGGCGACATACCCTAAATGGACTCAGGCTTCAAACCAATGGGTGGCAGAGAGGAACCAAAGGAGGTGAGCAAGAAGTGCTCAAATAATATCGGTACATGATAAAAGTTTGCCAGTATATTTTGTGGATTACACAGCAGGGTGGCGACAAAGTTAACATGGAAGCCATGAAAACAACCCAAAATTCTGCCTGACACAGCTCGTTTGATAAGGGGACCATGTATGGAGGCAGTGAACTAGTAGTAGATTAAAGGTGCTGCAGTTAAAACTATGTTAGTTGGATCTTGGCATGGAGCTGGCGCTCCGCTGCCAGGCGAGCTTTCGCCAATCCAAGCCCCTGTCTCTAGGCTACTCCCCAAACAGCACTTCTAAGAACCTTTTGTATAAGATCAAGTGTAGTAGCGTTCTTATAAGTTTAGGATATGCCGGGTGAGGGGAATGTAAACAGATGCGCAAGAAGCGCATGATGCGCATGGAGCTGGCGCTCCGCTGCCAGGCGAGCTTTCGCAAATCCAAGCCCCTGTCTCTAGGCTACTCCCCAAACAGCACTTTTGTATAAGATCAAGTGTAGTAGCGTTCTTATAAGTTTAGGATATGGCGGGTGAGGGGAATGTAAACAGATGCGCAAGAAGCGCTGAAATAATATCCCTAAATGGTAAAAGTTTGCAAGTATATTTTGTGGATTACACAGCAGGGTGGCGACAAAGTTAACAACTTTGATGTGGAATCCATGAAAACAACCCAAATTTCTGCCTGACACACCTCGTTTGATAAAGGGACGATGTATGGAGGCAGCTATATGGACGACTTTTGGAGGTAGGAATGGAGACAACGTGTGGAGGCTGCTATGGAGACAATTTAATTTGGATAGTGCCTGTATGTGGCAGTCCCAAACATTTTTCAAACCAGAGGAGCAGGTAGGTGGCCCTCCAGTAAAATGGGATAGATTGAGTGCCTGTATGTGGCAGTCCCAAAAATTGTTCAAACCAGAGGAGCAGGTAGGTGGCCCTCCAGTAAAATGGAATAGATTGAGTGCCTGTATGTGGCAGTCCCAAAAATTGTTCAAACCAGAGGAGCAGGTAGGTGGCCCTGCAGTAAAATGGAATAGATTGAGTGCCTGTATGTGGCAGTCCCAAAAATGTTTCAAACCAGAGGAGCAGGTAGGTGGCCCTCCAGTAAAATGGGATAGATTGAGTGCCTGTATGTGGCAGTCCCAAAAATGTTTCAAACCAGAGGAGCAGGTAGGTGGCCCTCCAGTAAAATGGGATAGATTGAGTGCCTGTATGTGGCAGTCCCAAAAATGTTTCAAACCAGAGGAGCAGGTAGGTGGCCCTCCAGTAAAATGGAATAGATTGAGTGCCTGTATGTGGCAGTCCCAAAAATTCTTCAAACCAGAGGAGCAGGTAGGTGGCCCTCCAGTAAAATGGGATAGATTGAGTGCCTGTATGTGGCAGTCCCAAAAATGTTTCAAACCAGAGGAGCAGGTAGGTGGCCCTCCAGTAAAATGGAATAGATTGAGTGCCTGTATGTGGCAGTCCCAAAAATTCTTCAAACCAGAGGAGCAGGTAGGTGGCCCTCCAGTAAAATGGGATAGATTGAGTGCCTGTATGTGGCAGTCCCAAAAATGTTTCAAACCAGAGGAGCAGGTAGGTGGCCCTCCAGTAAAATGGAATAGATTGAGTGCCTGTATGTGGCAGTCCCAAAAATTCTTCAAACCAGAGGAGCAGGTAGGTGGCCCTCCAGTAAAATGGAATAGATTGAGTGCCTGTATGTGGCAGTCCCAAAAATTGTTCAAACCAGAGGACCGGGTAGGTGGCCCTCCAGAAAAATGGAATAGATTGAGTGCCTGTATGTGGCACTCACAAAAATTGTTTCAAACAGAGGACCGGGTAGGTGGCCCTCCAGAAAAATTAAATGCATGAAGTATAGCAAGAGCCAGTGGGCCCTGTCAAAAAATAGCCATTTTCCTCTGCTTTACTGTACAAAGAGGAGGAGAAGGAGGAAAATGAGGAGGAGGAGGAGGAGTGGATCAATTATTCAGGTTGAGCTTCCTTCACCTGGTGGAGATTGGAAATTCTGAGAAATCCAGCCTTTATTCATTTTAATAAGCGTCAGCCTGTCAGCGCTGTCAGTCGACAGGCGTGTACGCTTATCGGTGATGATGCCACCAGCTGCACTGAAAACCCGCTCGGACAAGACGCTAGCGGCAGGGCAGGCAAGAACCTCCAAGGCGTACAGCGCCAGTTCGTGCCACATGTCCAGCTTTGAAACCCAGTAGTTGTAGGGAGCTGTGTGATCATTTAGGACGATGGTATGGTCAGCTACGTACTCCCTCACCATCTTTCTGTAAAGATCAGCCCTACTCTGCCGAGACTGGGGACAGGTGACAGTGTCTTGCTGGGGTGACATAAAGCTGGCAAAAGCCTTGTAAAGCGTACCCTTGCCAGTGCTGGACAAGCTGCCTGCTCGCCTACTCTCCCTCGCTACTTGTCCCGCAGAACTACGCACTCTGCCGCTAGCGCTGTCAGAAGGGAAATACTGTTTCAGCTTGTGCACCAGGGCCTGCTGGTATTCATGCATTCTCACACTCCTTTCCTCTGCAGGGATGAGAGTGGCAAGATTTTGCTTGTACCGTGGGTCCAGGAGAGTGAACACCCAGTAATCGGTGCTGGAATAAATTCTTTGAACGCGAGGGTCACGGGATAGGCAGCCTAGCATGAAATCTGCCATATGCGCCAGAGTACCAACGCGTAAGAATTCACTCCCCTCACTGGCCTGACTGTCCATTTCCTCCTCCTCCAACTCCTCCAACTCCTCTTCTTCTGCCCATACACGCTGAACAGTGAAGGACTCAACAATGGTCCCCTCTTGTGTCTCGCCAACATTCTCCTCCTCTTCCTCCTCATCCTCCTCCACCTCCACCTCCTCCGATATGCGCTGAGAAACAGACCTCAGGGTGCTTTGGCTATCAACAAGGGAATATTCTTCCCCCGTCTCTTGTGACGAGCGCAAAGCTTCCGACTTC
The DNA here is from genome assembly GCF_040894005.1 of Engystomops pustulosus. Taxonomy (NCBI): domain Eukaryota; kingdom Metazoa; phylum Chordata; class Amphibia; order Anura; family Leptodactylidae; genus Engystomops; species Engystomops pustulosus. The sequence continues at coordinate 82,694,425 of NC_092419.1, read as the reverse complement.
ATGCTGACCAGAGAGTTTTTCAACAGGCCAAGCAGCGGGATGGTGAGGCTGATGATGGCGGCATCGCCACTGACCATCTGTGTTGACTCCTCAAAGTTACTCAGCACCTGACAGATATCAGACATCCACGTCCACTCCTCATTGTAGACTTGAGGAAGCTGACTGACCTGACTACCAGTTCTGGTGGAAGTTGACATCTGGCAGTCTACAATCGCTCTGCGCTGCTGGTAAACTCTGGATAACATGGTCAGTGTTGAATTCCACCTCGTGGGCACGTCGCACAACAGTCGGTGAGCGGGCAGTTGGAGGCGGCGCTGCGCTGCCCTGAGAGTGGCAGCATCTGGGCTGGACTTCCTGAAATGCGCACAGATGCGGCGCACCTTCGTGAGCAAATCAGACAGATTGGGGTATGTCTTGAGGAAACGCTGCACTATCAGATTTAACACATGGGCCAGGCATGGCACATGTGTCAGTCTGCCGAGTTGCAGAGCCGCCACCAGGTTACGGCCGTTGTCACACACAACCATTCCCGGCTTGAGGTTCAGCGGTGCCAGCCACAGATCAGTCTGCGCCGTGATGCCCTGTAATAGCTCTTGGGCGGTGTGCCTTTTGTCGCCTAGGCTCAGCAGTTTGAGCACCGCCTGCTGTCGCTTAGCGACGGCACTGCTGCTGTGCCTAGAGCTACCGACTGATGGCGCCGTGCCCACGGATGGTAGTTCGGAGGAGGAGGTGGAGGAGGGGTGGGAGGAGGAGGAGGCATAGTAGGCCTGAAACACCTGGACCGAGGTAGGCCCCGCAATCCTCGGCGTCGGCAGTATATGAGCAGCCCCAGGGTCAGTCTCGGTCCCAGCCTCCACCAAGTTAACCCAATGTGCCGTCAGCGATATATAGTGGCCCTGCCCGGCAGCACTCGTCCACGTGTCCGTGGTCAGGTGGACCTTGTCAGAAACGGCGTTGGTCAGGGCACGGATGATGTTGTCTGACACGTGCTGGTGCAGGGCTGGGACGGCACATCGGGAAAAGTAGTGGCGGCTGGGGACCGAATACCGAGGGGCGGCCGCCGCCATGAGGTTGCGAAAGGCCTCGGTCTCTACTAGCCTATAGGGCAGCATCTCCAGGCTAAGCAATCTGGAGATGTGCACATTAAGGGCTTGGGCGTGCGGGTGGGTTGCACTATATTTGCGTTTCCGCTCCAGCGTCTGGGGTATGGAGAGCTGAACGCTGGTGGATGCTGTGGAGGATCGTGGAGGCGACGATGGGGTTTTTGGGCCAGGGTCCTGGGCAGGGGGCTGACTAGCAGCTGACACAGGGGAAGGAGCAGTGGTGTGCACGGCCGGAGGTGAACGGGCTTGTTGCCACTGAGTGGGGTGCTTAGCATTCATATGCCTGCGCATACTGGTGGTAGTTAAGCTAGTAGTGGTGGAACCCCTGCTGAGCCTGGTTTGGCAAATGTTGCACACCACAGTCCGTCGGTCATCCGGTGTTTCCTTAAAGAACCTCCACACTTCTGAAGATCTAGCCCTCGCCGCAAGAGCCCTCACCACGGGAGCTTCACTAGTTGACAGTGGCGCTGATGCACCAGCTCTGGCCCTGCCTCTCCGTCTGGCCCCACCACTGCCTCTTCCAACCTGTTCAGGTCGAGGACTCTCCTCCGTCTCAGAAGCACTGTGTTCACCCGGCCTCTCAACCCAGCTTGGGTCTGTCACCTCATCATCCTCCGATCCCTCAGTCTGCTCCCCCCTCGGACTTCCTGCCCTGACAACAACTTCCCCACTGTCTGACAACCGTGTCTCCTCATCGTCGGACACCTCTTTACACACTTCCACTACGTCAAGAAGGTCATCATCACCCACAGACTGTGACTGGTGGAAAACCTGGGCATCGGAAAATTGCTCAGCAGCAACCGGACAAGTGGTTTGTGACTGTGGGAAGGGTCCAGAAAACAGTTCCTCAGAGTATGCCGGTTCAAATGGCAAATTTTCCTGGGAGGGGGCAGACTGGGGGGGAGGAGGCTGAGGTGCAGGAGCTGGAGGAGTGGGGATTTCGGTGACATGGGTGGACTGCGTGGAAGACTGACTGGTGGTGGACAAATTGCTCGAAGCATTGTCAGCAATCCACGACATCACCTGTTCGCACTGTTCTGGCCTCAACAGTGCTCTACCACGAGTCCCAGTAACTTCAGACATGAACCTAGGGAGTGTAGCTCTGCGGCGTTCCCCTGCTCCCTCATCAGCAGGTGGTGTCTCACCCCGCCCAGGACCACGGCCTCTGACCCCTGCAGTAGTTGGACGCCCACGTCCCCGCCCTCGTCCTCTACCCCTAGCCCTGGGGTTAAACATTTTTAAAATGAGAGTTATAACTTTTTTTTTTTTTTTACTTTTTTTTTTTTTTTTTGTGTGTTTTTTTTGTGTTTTTTGTTTTTTTTTGTGTTTTTTGTTTTTTTTTGAGTTTTTAGAACCAAACAATCCTATCCTATTGCTATGGCTATTTTCTAGCCAAGTATCAAAGGAAGCACACTACTATGCCAGATGAGATGACACTGAGTTATTGCCTAATAGAAATCCAACCCCTACTGAATTTTGCCACTTCAGCCTTTGCTATGGATATGTGCGCCACTAAGCGCAGAACACAGCGGTCGCAAGTCTCACTACAAATTGCTCAGAATTGGCAAGTACATGCACTGCAGAAACTACAGCCACCAGCAGATCAACCAGAAATCAAATATATAGAACGCTACTGTAGGCTTCAAGAAGCTATTTGTATTCTCCTATGGCTATTTTCTAGCCAAGTATCAAAGGAAGCACACTACTATGCCAGATGAGATGACACTGAGTTATTGCCTAATAGAAATCCAACCCCTACTGAATTTTCCCACTTCAGCCTTTGCTATGGATATGTGCGCCACTAAGCGCAGAACACAGCGGTCGCAAGTCTCACTACAAATTGCTCAGAATTGGCAAGTACATGCACTGCAGAAACTACAGCCACCAGCAGATCAACCAGAAATCAAATATATAGAACGCTACTGTAGGCTTCAAGAAGCTATTTGTATTCTCCTATGGCTATTTTCTAGCCAAGTATCAAAGGAAGCACACTACTATGCCAGATGAGATGACACTGAGTTATTGCCTAATAGAAATCCAACCCCTACTGAATTTTGCCACTTCAGCCTTTGCTATGGATATGTGCGCCACTAAGCGCAGAACACAGCGGTCGCAAGTCTCACTACAAATTGCTCAGAATTGGCAAGTACATGCACTGCAGAAACTACAGCCACCAGCAGATCAACCAGAAATCAAATATATAGAACGCTACTGTAGGCTTCAAGAAGCTATTTGTATTCTCCTATGGCTATTTTCTAGCCAAGTATCAAAGGAAGCACACTACTATGCCAGATGAGATGACACTGAGTTATTGCCTAATAGAAATCCAACCCCTACTGAATTTTGCCACTTCAGCCTTTGCTATGGATATGTGCGCCACTAAGCGCAGAACACAGCGGTCGCAAGTCTCACTACAAATTGCTCAGAATTGGCAAGTACATGCACTGCAGAAACTACAGCCACCAGCAGATCAACCAGAAATCAAATATATAGAACGCTACTGTAGGCTTCAAGAAGCTATTTGTATTCTCCTATGGCTATTTTCTAGCCAAGTATCAAAGGAAGCACACTACTATGCCAGATGAGATGACACTGAGTTATTGCCTAATAGAAATCCAACCCCTACTGAATTTTCCCACTTCAGCCTTTGCTATGGATATGTGCGCCACTAAGCGCAGAACACAGCGGTCGCAAGTCTCACTACAAATTGCTCAGAATTGGCAAGTACATGCACTGCAGAAACTACAGCCACCAGCAGATCAACCAGAAATCAAATATATAGAACGCTACTGTAGGCTTCAAGAAGCTATTTGTATTCTCCTATGGCTATTTTCTAGCCAAGTATCAAAGGAAGCACACTACTATGCCAGATGAGATGACACTGAGTTATTGCCTAATAGAAATCCAACCCCTACTGAATTTTCCCACTTCAGCCTTTGCTATGGATATGTGCGCCACTAAGCGCAGAACACAGCGGTCGCAAGTCTCACTACAAATTGCTCAGAATTGGCAAGTACATGCACTGCAGAAACTACAGCCACCAGCAGATCAACCAGAAATCAAATATATAGAACGCTACTGTAGGCTTCAAGAAGCTATTTGTATTCTCCTATGGCTATTTTCTAGCCAAGTATCAAAGGAAGCACACTACTATGCCAGATGAGATGACACTGAGTTATTGCCTAATAGAAATCCAACCCCTACTGAATTTTCCCACTTCAGCCTTTGCTATGGATATGTGCGCCACTAAGCGCAGAACACAGCGGTCGCAAGTCTCACTACAAATTGCTCAGAATTGGCAAGTACATGCACTGCAGAAACTACAGCCACCAGCAGATCAACCAGAAATCAAATATATAGAACGCTACTGTAGGCTTCAAGAAGCTATTTGTATTCTCCTATGGCTATTTTCTAGCCAAGTATCAAAGGAAGCACACTACTATGCCAGATGAGATGACACTGAGTTATTGCCTAATAGAAATCCAACCCCTACTGAATTTTCCCACTTCAGCCTTTGCTATGGATATGTGCGCCACTAAGCGCAGAACACAGCGGTCGCAAGTCTCACTACAAATTGCTCAGAATTGGCAAGTACATGCACTGCAGAAACTACAGCCACCAGCAGATCAACCAGAAATCAAATATATAGAACGCTACTGTAGGCTTCAAGAAGCTATTTGTATTCTCCTATGGCTATTTTCTAGCCAAGTATCAAAGGAAGCACACTACTATGCCAGATGAGATGACACTGAGTTATTGCCTAATAGAAATCCAACCCCTACTGAATTTTCCCACTTCAGCCTTTGCTATGGATATGTGCGCCACTAAGCGCAGAACACAGCGGTCGCAAGTCTCACTACAAATTGCTCAGAATTGGCAAGTACATGCACTGCAGAAACTACAGCCACCAGCAGATCAACCAGAAATCAAATATATAGAACGCTACTGTAGGCTTCAAGAAGCTATTTGTATTCTCCTATGGCTATTTTCTAGCCAAGTATCAAAGGAAGCACACTACTATGCCAGATGAGATGACACTGAGTTATTGCCTAATAGAAATCCAACCCCTACTGAATTTTCCCACTTCGGTCTTTGCTATGGATATGTGTGCCACTAAGAGCTAAACACAACGGTAGCAAGTCCCCCTGCTAATTCCTCACAAAATGGTAAA